>NW_018393928.1:5111-10019 GCF_900095145.1 Mus pahari | reverse complement strand
ACACACACACACACACACACACACACACACACACACACACACACACGACAAATGTGATCTTAAGCTCAAAGAACACATAAAACAATTTGGAAAGTGACATAGCTGGTAGCAAACTTGTCATGGCGGGTTATATATATTCATTCAACTGTGGCATACAGGATACACAGACATCAACTGGATGAATATGTGACCCCTAACATCTGTGTAGGAATAACTTGGGGATTTGTATTCAGAGGACATGATACCATTTCTCCCTTTACTAAGCAAAGCTGAAACAGTAGGAGGGCCAATGTGGGAGTTTCTGTTGTCCATATGCTTAAGAAACACTTGTCTGCTTGTTTGTCATAAAGCACAATTGTTTCATTACTGTATGCACTACAACAAGGTTTGGGTAGAACCTTGAGTAAATAACTCTGAGGTTAAGTGTTTAGGCAGTGACGGAAAGCAGAGGGCAGACAGGCACCTCTTTTGTATGTCAGTACTTCTCATTGCAGCAGGCTGAAAGTAGTACCTTCCTTTGCTGTTTCTTTTCTCCACATTCTCCTCTCATCCCCACAGTAGTCTTATTAACTTTTTATTTATTTATTTTTGCCTTATTCTCATGGTCTTATAGGCGCCACTGAATGATATACTATAGTTAAGTTTCTTATTTGTGGAGAATCCAATATCAATTGATGAAAAAAACTCCAGTTCCTTTGAGATGATTGCTTAATCCTGAGGTTCTTTGCTGGATTTCAAGGTGCCAGTATTGGAAGGTCATTGCTCTGCAGAGGTCTGGAGAAACAGGCTGCTTGGAGATTGCTGGAGGCTTAGCAATCAGAGTGGCCTTATATCATAGACAACACTGAAGTTGTGGAAAACTAGCAGAAACATCCTGAATACTTAATCTCAGATGCTCTTAAATAAAGAAGGTCTGCTGTGGCTCAGGAACATTCTAGAGAAAGAGGCTTACTGAGGACTGACTGAGTATGGAATCAATTTGCCACAAGCTTGATAGCATTGTGTATTTATTTGCTCTTGACTTCATCATAACCTCTCCACATTATATTATCTTTTACAAAGGAACAGCTTGTTTCCAGATACAGGCTACCATCTAGACGAAGTGGGTATCTTTGTTTTGGGAAATGTTTCAGACAGTCTTAAAGAAATGGGATTCTCCTCCCTCCCAAACTGAACTTGACCTTGGCTCAGAATGCATGTGGCAGTGGGCCAGGATTCCTTAGGATGTTCTCTGCTCTGCCTAAGTGGGTCAGGAGTGCACAGCCCTGCTTGTTGCTTTTAATTGTGTATTGTATTCACAGAGTATTTGATTCTCTGTTGAAGAAAGTGAGAAAATTATTTTTCTTGTACATTGTCTACTTTGTGAAGCATAGGAATACATTTTGGCCAACTTTCCCTTTAAAACAACAGGTGCCAGAAAGGGCTTACTCCCTTTAGACCAATTTCAAATCAGAGAACTAAGGATTGGCTGAACAAAAGTTAATGTATTTCATAGTCACAGGCAATATTTTCATTATTATTCACTTCTTCATTGTCAGTATCTTTATAAATAAATTTATTATACATATTACTGGCTTTATATTACTATTTTCTGAATAAGTAAAATAACAATGGCATGAAACATATTTATCCTTCAAAAGGATCTTTAAGTGACAAGTTCATATCTGCTAACATCTGCATAAATTTATTTTATTTTTAATATTACTGTGATCTAAGTGTTTTTCAGAAGTCTAATCAACAGAAATATACACATATAAAATATATGTACATCTTCAAACTAGTTTGTTTAATTTCATCACATTGATATGCTAAAGGACTTATTTCATCCTCTACTTCTGGTTCTTTCATTGGCAAACAGTTCGTGCAGTGTCGCAGTTGTCAGAGGAGGAACAACAGGCAGGCTGGTCAACTTCATGCCTGTGTTAGCAATCATTGTCCTTTCTTTTGTCTTTTCATCCATGCACAGCAGAGGAGTGACATGGTATGCTTTACCTTATGTTAAAACTTCTACTACTAAGCTGAGAATAGATTGTAAACAACAAGAGTGAAAGCAGGAAGATCAGTTAGATATCTGTTCAGTGATAAAAGCAAGAGATGGAGCAGACAAGGACCAGAATACCAGGGCAGACAAGGCAGGTCCTGATCAACTTTGAAAAGATGAGCAAGCCTGACAGGTTGGAATTGAGGAATGAGAAAACCCAAGGAGATGGCAAATGGCAAATGTATCTTAAGAGACAGTAAAAGGATTCCATGGAGCCATCCAGGGGACCAAAGGGGGTGGGAGGGGCAATCTCATGAGCTAATTAGAGTACCTCTGAATTGCTGTCATGTGTATCAGCTTTTTGTGAATACAGTTTATCTTGAAATTGACCAAACATGAAAACCATAAAGAGCACTTTAAAAGGTTGCTGGTGGTTGAGCCTACCATCTAAATTCTAACCACATTTTGGGGGGGGGGTTGGCCTCTAGGAAGCTGACTCTTTCATCAACCATGGCTGAGAATTCACTATGTTAACATTTTTACTGAACAATTTAAAAAGGGAAGAGCTAATGTTAGACTTAGAAATTGGTGATGGACTTTTCATTTCAAATAGTTACTCTCCCATGCCCAGGATGTAAAAGCTTCTGAATTTCTTTGAAGGACTATTTTCCTTGGCTCCTTGCTTTAACAGTGGAGACACTTGTCCCCTGCCACCCAAAGCCATCTTCCAAGATTTCTAGTCTCCTTTGCCTGGTCTAGCCAGATGGTCACTTTTGACTGCAGTACAACTGGTTGGATACTTAAATGTCAAAACCAGAAACAGGTGACTTGCTGGAGCAATAGTAGCTTTGGAAATAGTTTCCCCCATGATTTTTTCAACCTTGAAATGATTCTTGAGCCCTGTTTCATGTCTCTCAGCCACTGAGACATCTTGGCCTTTATAAGCAATTTGTAAGCTTGCTTCTTTTTGATTCTGTCAGGCCTCTTCTTATCCTCAATCACATTAATAAATTAAATTCTCCAATGCTTAAGTAAAGCCAGTGCTTGTAGCCAAGATGCCCACTGATGTGGAAGGCTTAGGTAGTACTCTTTCCTGCCTTTGTATTATATCATTATTATGGCCCATTCATTTGGCAACTGTACACTGTTATTCATGTGTTGGAAAAGAGCAAACAGCGCTAATAATGGTCCATTGAACTCTGCTTACTCAGTGGGGAATAGATAGCTTTAAGCTGGCACCAGGATCTCTCAGAAGTTATGACAATTATTTACAAACAGCTACCAATAACAGTGATTTTTAATTATCTACTTCTAGAAATTACAAAAGTTTAATTTAACACTTCGTATATGCCAAGTGTTTGGATGTACAGTAAAGAGTGACAAGAGTACCCTGGCAGAATTCCAATGTTAAGGCACATTCCGGGTCTCCAGAGGAAGTGGAATTTGTGTTATCTGTGATCTCCAGGAAACAGAGTTCAGTGTGGAATTTAAAGTGTGAAAGAAGCAGGGGGAGGGAAGAGGGGATAGGGGATTTTCGGGGGGGGGGGAGACCTAGGAAAGATAACATTTGAAATGTAAATAAAGAAAATATCTAATAAAGAAGTAATAAAAGAAATAAAGTGTGAAAGATTCATTATAGGAATCCATCTGTGAAAGCTAAAGGAGGGATCACAGAGGAGTCAGACTCTTGAGATCAGTCTGTAAGTATGAAATGAGAGGGACAGGAACACGGATTTGTGGAATCTCAGATTGCAGTGCAGCTCTGAGAATGTGCTGGTTAAATTCTGTCAACTTGACACAAGCTAGAGTCATCTGGCAAGAGGGAACCTCAACTGAGAAATGTTTCAGCCTGTCTCTTGGGGAATTTGTTTGGTGATTGATGTGAAAGGGCTCAGCTCACTGTGGGCAGGGCTACCCCTGGGCACTGGTTTTGGGTTGCTTAAAAGGAGCAAGCTGGGGTCCACTTGGGACAGCTGGCAGAGACATGAGCCTAGCATAGCAGCACTCTGAGAGGCTCTACTGAGCAGCTGACTGAGACAGATGCAGATACCCACAGACAAACATTGGACAGAGGTTGATGATCCCTAAGGAAGAGTTAGGGGAAGGATCAAAGACACTCAAGGATATGGCATCCCCACAGGAATACCAACAATGTCAACTAACCTAGACCCCTGGGAGCTCCCAGAGACTGAGGCACCAACCAAAGAGCATTCACAGGCTAGTCTGAGGCCCCTGCACACATGTAGCAGAGGGCTGCCATATTTGGCTTCAGTGGGAGAGGATGAGCCTAATCTTGAAGAGACTTGATGCTCCAGGGTGGGGGGACATGGGGTTTCTTCCTTCTCAGAGATGAAAAGGAGGGGGATGAGGGAAGAAACTCTGTGAGAAAGGTCCAGGATGTGGTCAGTATTTGGGATCACAAAGATGCTGCCCATGCACTATCTCCCAGCTAGCTAATGTTTTCCTGAAGTGAATGTACGATGCACAGGAAGCCATAGGAGGCAAGCAAGGAGAAATTTACTTTTCTAGTTTCAAGGCCTCCCTCTCCCACCTGTGTTGACCACATAGGGCAAAAAGTAAACCCTGCCTGTGCTGTGCTGTTTTTCTGGATCTGTGCAGCTTAACCTCAGTCCATTACTTAGGGTCAGGAGACTTTCCTGAAACATTACTTGTTTCCCTTTATTTGAGGAGGGAACAGGGGTAGGCTGGGGAGAACCCAGGCCTTGTTGAAGGATGTCTGAGAGTGCTGGCTCCACCCTTCTGACCTGTTCATGTCTTTCTTTTTGTCCCCCTTTTTATTGTATTAATATTGGCTCTTTCTCTATGGAACTGTGTTTTGTTTTCTTCTTCTTCTTCTTCTTCTTCTTCTTCTTCTTCTTCTTCTTCTTCTTCTTCTTCTTCTTCTTCTTCTTCTTCTTCTTCTTCTC
>NW_018393928.1:0-5091 GCF_900095145.1 Mus pahari | reverse complement strand
TTCTTCTTCTTCTTCTTCTTCTTCTTCTTCTTCTTCTTCTTCTTCTTCTTCTTCTTCTTCTTCTTCTTCTTCTTCTTCTTCTTCCCAGTATATCTAGACATTCTTTAAAAGTTTCCCCTGGTCTAGAATTCTTCAGCAATCACTCTCATGCTATTCTGTACCTATTCACAGTCAGAAACTGCCTCCTTTCTCCTTGTGCTTTATCATTCTGCAACCTACTTTAGTCTGACATCAAGTTCATTGTTCTTTAGAATGCCACATGTCAGGGCCTCAGCACCATCAAACACAGGTGAGACCTCACTCTTTAAGAGGACACTGATATAGCTATCTCTTGTGAGGTTATGCCAGTGCCTGGAAAATATAGAAGTGGATGCCCACAGTCATCTATAGGATAGACCACAGAGATCCCTAGAGAAATTACCCAAGGAACTGAAGGGGTCTGCTACACTATAGGTGTAACAATATGAACTAACCAGCACCCCCAGAGCTTGTGTCTCTAGCTGCATATACAGCAGAAGGTGGCCTAGTCAGCCATCATTGGGAAGAGAGGCCCCTTGGTCTTGCAAACTTTATATGCCCCATACAGGGGAACGCCAGGGCCAAGAAGTGGGAGTGAGTGGGCAGGGGAGCAGGGTGGGGGGAGGGTATAGGGGTCATTTGGGATAGCATTTGAAATGTAAATAAAGAAAATATCTAATAAAATAATTTAAAAAAAGAAACACTCCCTGTGATTTCTATTCATCACACTTTTCTGGCTCCTGCCTCTTCTCTTCTAGTTGTTCTTTCTTTCTCTTATTGTCCACAGATTCTTTCCTCATAATAAATCTAAATTTTGAAGTTAAATATTGGTTTCATCTTTAGACCCTAGATGAAAATTTTTATGGGACAGGGTTGGATTTTTCTCCTGGAATTTCCTGGTCAGAATGCTATGACCTTTTCAAGTCGGAGATTATTTTTCTATGTGGACTGTTCTGTGCATTGGAAGTCTTTTTATTTCTGTTCTCCAAACAGTTTAATTGCTTTCAGTCCTTTTGATTGCTCTCACTTCCAGAAGCAATCCCTGGAAGCAGAATTTGTGCAAAGGGCTTATTAAGGAAGAAATCTCAGGAAAACTGGGACAGACATGAGGTAAGTGGAGCAAGATCAGAGGCAAATCAAAGAAGTAGGGTGTTTCAGTGTAGGCAGGCTAGGCACAAGGCCAGCAGTCACTGATGGGGATATTCCAGTGCAAGGTTATTGTTATTGATTTTTTTTATGTGTGGTTTTTTTTTTTTATTGGTAAGTGTATGTATGTATGGTTGTTAGTGTGTATGTGTGCTTACTGATGTCTGTGTGTGTTCTTGCCTGTGTGGTCATGGTGAGGGTATTTGGTATGAACATGTGAGACATGAACTCCCAAGCACTTTCAGCTGCTTATATTTATTTATAGGCAAACTAGTCCAGTAGCTCAAAAGAAATCTTTATTTCTGAAGACTAAAGTAGCTATAAGCTCTTCTGAGAATACACACTAAAACAAAACCACTCAGGAACCAGGGCATGGACACTCAGACCTAGCCAGAGTCCAGAGGGCTATGTAGAGCTCAGGATAGGTCTGTGCAGTGTCACAGTGGAACAAGAGTAAAACAGGATGGGCAGAAGTACTGTGGAAGGAAGTGGACAGTGTGTTTGACTGATCACTGAGTGGTTCTTTGCAGACCTTCTTTTCTGGAAAACTCACAGTGCTAGGAGAAACAGCTCTAGGTATTCCAGTGTGAGATCCTGGGAACTGGCACAAGGGACCACATCTAGTCTTTAGTCCAGGAATTTTTTCCTGGGACTGGCTATGTACCTCAACTATACTCAGGGACCTGGTCTCTCCTCTCAGCAGGACCTCCTGTGATGTTGTGGGTGTTCACCCACGTGCATACATGACTTTCTCTTACTGCTGGCAATATATTGAAATGACTGCTTTGCTGTGCCCTTTGGGTTATGATTTTCTAATTTAAATCATGAACTTGATTTGATAGTTTTAAAATGGAAAAAAGAAATCCTTCTATTAAGCAACAGGAAACTCCTGGATAATATGTAACCCTTGTAAGTCTTAAAAGAACATCAAATGCAGGCTGCAGAGCAACTTACTCCAGGCCCAGAGTATTGAAAGTAGATAGATAATATAGTCATTCAAATCCAATACATAAAGATCATTGATTTTTAATATTTTAACTTTCATTTTTGATATTTATTATATCTACATTTTCTTATATAAAAAGCAGCTTACTGTGATAATAAAATTCGTCTAAAATTTCCTTAATTCTCTTTCCTTCAAACAGTGGTCCCTGTTTTCTCCTCTTGAGTATGAGGAGGAGTGGTTGACCCACTTTGCAATGAACAAACAGTGGTGGATGCAGGGGACCATGACACTGAACACTATGTCAGCAGATGTCTGCTGCTGGTCATTTGTCCCATGCAAAACAACTACTATGTCACAGGGTATGCTCAGACCGTTTCACATGCTGGGCCCGTGGAAAAAGCCACGTGATGACCTGTGCCCACAGCCTTCTGATGGATATCTGTCCCCAGTCCAGGAAGGTGAGTCATTTCAGAAGAAGATACTATAGCCACAGAAAAGGTCAGCCCTGGCCAAGGTTCTGACTAGAGCTTCCTGAAAGACTGAGATCACCCAACTCTTTACCCACAGAAGAACATGAGATAATGTCTATCAGATGGCAATGCTTGATAGAACAATAGATATCAGGACAGAGATATTGGTATATCCTGCTACATTTTAAAAAGGCTCTATAATCATAAATAGAGTAGACTATACTGATATGTCTTTTTCAGTTGATTTTAATGAGTAAGATGATATTTGGTAATGCAGAAATAAGGTTGCTCTAAATTTTAGATTCATTCTTTTTGTTAGGTTGCAGTTGAAATTTCAGTGTTAATTGATAAAAAACAAAACAAAACAAAAAGTATTAGCATAAGCATTTCAGAGGTGAAAAACATTGGTTTTGTCTTCACCCTTCATTGAGAGGAATGGAAAGGAAGAAGACATCTTTATAATATATATTTCATCACTCATGTAAATGTAATTACCTTGTTACTGTAAAGTGTATTTTTGCCTGAAATATGTTTATTAAGAATGGCAAAAGTTTTGTACAATCTTTTCTTTAGTAGACTTAAGGACTATTGAGCTCTTTGCTCTGGGTCGCCCAGGCTCCAGTCCATACTGGTGAGAGTGTGGATGGCAGAAGAGTCACAGCTTCTGGAGCAAACCCTGTTTTCTGGGCACTTTCCCCTGCCAGAGGAGAAGTGGCCGCCCTGGAGGGCTCTCACTGCCTGAGCTGGTGAGGGAGACATCTTTGCTCCAGGTCGCTCAGGCTCCTGTCTGTGCAGTTGAGAGTGCAGACTTCAGGAGTGACACAGCTTCTGGGACAGACCCCGTTTCAGGGTCCGGACACTCGGGCACCTTCCCTAACAGAGAAGAGGTGGCCACCCGGGAAGGTCTGTCCACCAGAGCAGGCGAGAGAGCCATATTGTTTCCAGGGTCCCTCAGAGACTAGTCTTTGCAGGTGAGTGTGCAAACTGCAGAGGCAACACATCTTCTGGGACAGGCACCATTTCAGGCCTACATCTTTAGTCAGGAGGCAGGTCTGAAAGCCAGAACTCTGTGCACCTTCCCTGCAAGAGGAGAACTTGCCTGCGGAGAGTTCTCTGACCACTGAGACTCAGGAGAGACCTGGACTCCCAGGACTGCTGACAGAGGCTAACAGAATCACAGGAGGAAAAAGCTCCAACCAGAGAGAACTATAACAACTAACACCAGAGATTACCAAATGGCGAAAGGCAAATGTAAGAATCTTACTAACAGAAACCAAGACCACTCACCATCATCAGAACCCAGCACTCCAACTTCAGCCAGTCCTGGAGACCCCAACATACCTGAAAAGTAAGACTTGGATTAAAAGACATATCTCATGATGGTAGTAGAAGATTTTAAGAAGGGCATTAATAACTCACTTAAAGAAATAAAGGAGAACACTGCTAAACAGGTACAAAGCCTTAAAGAATTACAGGAAAACACTGCTAAACAAGTAGAAGTCCTTAAAGAAGAAACACAAAAATTCCTTAAAGAATTACAGGAAAACAAAGTCAAACAGGTGAACTAATTGAATAAAACTATCCAAGGCCTAAAAAGGGATGTGGAAACAATAAAAAACCCAAAGTGAAACAACTCTGGAGATAGAAACCCTAGGAAAGAAATCAGGAACCATAGATGCCAGCATCAGCAACAGAATACAAGAGATGGAAGAAAGAATCTCAGGTGCAGAAGATTTTATAGAGAACATAGGCACAAGAATCAAAGAAAATGCAAAATGCAAAAAGATCCTAACTCAAAACATCCAGGAAATCCAGGACACAATGAGAAGACCAAACCTACGGATAATAGGAGTAGATGAGAATGAAGATTTTTAACTTAAAGGGCCAGCAAATACCTTCAACAAGATTATAGAAGAAAACTTCCCGAACCTAAAGAAAGAGATGCCCATGAAGATACAAAAAGCCTACAGAACTCCAAACAGACAAGACCAGAAAAGAAATTACTCCTGACATATAATAATCAGAAAAACAAACGCACTAAATAAAGATAGAATATTAAAAGCAGTAAGAGAGAAGGGTCAAGTAACATATAAAGGGAGGCCTATTAGAATTATACTAGACTTCTTACCAGAGACTATGAAAGTCAGAAGATCCTGGACAGATATTATGCATACCCTAAGAGAACACAAATGCCAGCCCAAGCTACTCTACCCAGCTAAACTCTCAATTACCATAGATGGAGAAACCAAAGTATTCTATGATAAAACCAAATTCATACAATATCTATCCAGGAATTCAGCCCTTCAAAGGATAATAAAGGGAAAACACTAAAACAAGGATAGAAACTACACCCTAGAAAAGGCAAGAAAGTAATCCTTTAACAAACGTAAAAGAAGACAGTCACAAGAACAAAATCTCAACTTTAACAACAAAAATAACAGGACACAATTACTTTTCTTTAATTTCTCTTAACATCAATAGACTCAATTCCCCAATAAAAAGACATAGACT
>NW_018393927.1:3059-7319 GCF_900095145.1 Mus pahari | reverse complement strand
CAGGAGTTCATGGTCATCTTTATCTGCAGAGTAAGCTTGATGCTATCCTTACAAGAGTTCCTGTCTCAAAAACCCAAATCCAAACCGCTATATGAGGGTCCCACAGTAATGTAGTTGGACTGAAAGTCTTTTTTATAATCCCTGTAGTCCAAGGATGTAGTAAGTTTGGTGTCATTTGGGATTTACATTGAATATATATGTGCGTTTCTAGCTTTTTATATAAAGAAGCTCTTCTGTAACAAGTAAGTAACTTTCTTGTATATAATTAAATACAAAATATATGGAAATCGTTGTTCCAAGTTTAGACTTGTATTGGTGAATGCCATCTCCTTTGCTGTTTGGCTAAGGCTGAGTTCAGTGTGTATTTCCCTACCTCTACCCAGCCTTTTCTAGTTTGTCTTTGGTTCAAGTCTCCCTTTTCCTGTCTTTTAACCATTTGTAGGCCTGAAGAAAGGTTTCTTCAGTATGAGAAACCCAGGGTTTTACCTAGAAATCTTATATTTCACTGATTACAATCACTGTCAAAAAAGCCTGACCCTGGAAGTACCCTTCCTCCCAGCTCTTCTTTTGTTCCTTGCTTGATATGCACACAGTTCCTTCCTTCCTGAGGTGTGACATGTCACCAGCTTCCCTGTAGTGTCAGCTGCTGTTCCAGGAGACCTGTCTAAACCTCTAACTCACCCTTGAGGCCCCACTGTAAGGCCTTTAAGTCTCTTAGAAATGACAAGATTGTTTTCAAACTACCAATTAGGACTATAACTTCTATTTTGTTTATCTTATAAAACTTTACTCCTTGTATATAATAAAAATGTATATATACATTCTCTCTGTTGAAATATTTACCCTTGCTCTTTCACTTGGACAACCCTGTTTCTGGAAGTTGGCCAATTCAAGATGAACGGGAGCATCTACCTAAAAGGAGTGTATGCAGAGAGTGAGTGTGGTCACATCAAGTTCATGTATATGGTTCAGAGTGATATGACTTCTTATGTTATTGGCACAGTCTCACTATGGAGCTTGGGCTGGCTTTGGATTTGTTTGGGTGTGTTAGGGTTTTGGTGTTTTTTATTTAGGCTTTAGATTTTAATTTTAGGGTTTTACTGCTATTTTAGGGATTTCTTTACTGTTCTTGAGGTTTTTTTTTTTTTTTAATTTTTGTGTTTTATTTTTGGGCTTAAAGAGTTTTATGTGTTGCTAGGCAGTGGTAGCCTATTCTATAAATGCCACCTGGTGGGAGGCAGAGAGTGGATTTCTAAGCTTGAGTCCAGCCTGGTCTACTGTGTTACTACAGGGACAGCCAGAGATACACATAGAAACCAAGTATCAAAAAACAAAGAAACAAAAGAGAGATTTAGGCTCATTTTAGTGTTCTTTTTATTTATTTTTAAAATTTTAAGGTTTTCATAAAGGGTTGTATCGGGTTTTATAAGACTGTTTTTGAGTTTGATTGGTTTTCAGGGTTTTTGTCTATGTTTAGTGTTTTTTTTCTGTGGTTGTTTGAAGTATTTTAGGGTGTGTTAGTGTTTTGAGGTTTTTATTTAGTCTTTAGGTTTTACTTTTAGAGTTTTATTGTAAATTTAGGGAATTTTTTAGTGTTCTTGAGTATTTTTTTTCATTTTAGTGTTTTAATTTTGGAGCTTAAGAGTTTTTGGTTGCTAGGAAGTAGTAGACCATGCCATTAAATCCAGAACTTGTGAAAACTCAAAAATTTCTTCGAAAAAGCTACCAAACCCATTAAGAAAACCATCAAATTATAAAAATAAATACACAAGAACACAAAATGACCCTAACACTCCTTTTCTTTCTTTCTTTCTTTCTTTCTTTCTTTCTTTCTTTCTTTCTTTCTTTCTTTCTTTCTTTCTTTCTTTCTTTCTTTCTTTCTTTTTGAGTATTTTTGAGAATGTGTTACTCTTTGTATCCATGGCTATCCTGGAACTAACTCTGTAATCCAGGATGGGCTCGAACTTAGAAATCCACTCTCCCTGCCTCACAAGTTTTGGTTTTACTGGCGTGGTCTACAGCTTCCTAGCTGTTGGAGACCAGGTTGAGAATACCCAGGCATCTTACATCCCAGGCATCTCACAGCCCAGGCATTTTTACAGCATGCAGCTAAAAGCCATATAGTTCTTTGTTTGGAGCCAGTTGCCTCCTCTCTCTGCAAGGCCATTTGGTGGGAACCAGCAGGATTCTGGTCCTAAGCAAACACCAAGGACTGAGGAAGTTTTCTCACATTCTGGAGATGCCTGGAGCTGTCACCTTGGGCTGTTAACAGAAACTGGACTTTGAGATTAGCTGCTGATGTTCCAGGAGCAGTGATGCCAAGGAACTGAGATAAATCACAAAAGTTTCACACTCCCAATTAGCCTCCCCACTAAGCTTCCTTGCTGTATTGTATATAACCTGAGCATTTCCCCTTAGTAAAGGAGACTATGACAAACATGCATGGTCTCCGTCTCTTTCTTTATTCCCATTTCTCTCTAGGTTTGTGATTCCCCCTCAAGGACCATGGAATAATGTGTCCCACGGGCCGGGACTGTTTGGTGCCAACCGTGAGGCTTGAGGTTTGGATCACTTGACAGAAAGACAGAGACAGGAGCCTAGCTCCAACCAAAGAACAGTCGCCACTTTAAATAAAGAAGAAGAAGAAAAAGAGAAGAAGAAAAAGAAGTGAAACGTGAGTAAGATTTCATAGGGGAGGCGTTCCTCTTGATCACAGGAAAAAGACTCCCCTGTAGTTTAGTGAATTCAGAGGGGAAGCATGAAAAAAAGACTTCCTCTGTAGTTGGGTTAGTAGATTTAAAGAGGGGAAGTGTGTGGAAAAGCATTCCTCCATAGAATAGTTAAGTTGTCTCTGTCTTTATTAAGAAATGGGTAAAAATCTATCAAAAGAGGCTATTTTTATTAGAGACCTGAAGGCTTCCCTCAGAGAGTGAGGTGTGAGAGTTAAGAGAAAGATCTGATAAAATTCTTTATTTTTATAGATCAGGCATGTCCCTGGTTTATCATAGATGGGGCAGAGATTCACCATAAAAGATGGAAAAGAGTAGGTAGAGAATTAAACAAGAGATTGGCTACATATGGCCCTAATTCTGTCCCTGCAACTGTTCTCTCATATTGGGGATTGATTCGTGATTTAATTGAAAGTGCAGCTGAAGATTGTGACAAAAAAACAGCTTTTGTCAGTAGCAGAATACTGTCTCCGCCCACTTTTGCAAGAGGCCTCGGAAGCAGCACTCACTCCCAAGAATCTGGGTTCCTCGTGCTCATCTTCAGTAATTATAGACGTGCCTGAACCACAGTCGGTTCTTCTTTATTTTCCTCTCTCAGAGGATCCACTCCCTGACAAGATTCCGCTAATTAATCCTGTCTTTAAAAGACCCGCTTCCAAAACTTTGGGTGCTGAGATTGTGGAGGAGATTGAGGATGAGTAGGAGGAGGCGGTTCCCTATTATCACAAGCCTGACTGGCCGACACCCCCCTCTGCACCCGGGGCTCCCTCCCTATTAGCCAGAATCCTGTGCACCTAGTTTCTTTCATTCAGTTCTGCCCATGCGCCCACCACCTTCCTGGGCCCTCTTAAAGGGACAGTACCCGCGGAAGCCTCAGGTGGCTCTTCCACACCCATTGTGGTGCTGAACCACCCCACTCTGAGTGTTACTGCTCCCAGGCCCAAAGCTTTGGCTTTTCCTGTACTCTGCCAAGAGCAGTAGATTCTGTCTGGGACGCAGCGCCTGCCTGCTGACATTCCTCCTCCCTCCCCTAGGGCCACAGTTTTTTGTGCAGAGCCTAGCAACCAGCTTAGAATGGGAAAGAAAGAGATTCAGAGGCCTCAATAAAACAGCAAGTCTTTGCCATTATGTAGACCTTTAGTCACTAGATATGACAAGCAGTTTATGTTGCAGTTTGCACAGCCTTTGTTAGATCGGCCTTGTGGTACAAAGGTAGCACATCAGACTCCAGATCAGGAGGTTGCATGTTCAAGTCTCTTCTGAGAAAATTCAGATTTACTCTCTTTGTTTGTTTTTGGGCTTTAAATTGTTTCATAATAAAGTTCTTTCACAAAAGGTTCATTTAAGGAGAGATTCTTTACAGACTCAATGATTTTCAACGCTTGTTATGAGATATTAATTGGTTCCACAACTATCTGAAGCTCACAACAGGAGAGTTAAAGCCTTTGTGTGACATTTTGCATGGAGACTCAGATCCATCCTCCCCATGCACGCTGACTCAGGAAGCACAAGTATCCCTTGCCAAGGTCGA
>NW_018393927.1:0-2337 GCF_900095145.1 Mus pahari | reverse complement strand
CAGAACACCTAATAAAACCATATAATTTACCCAGGGAAGAAAAACCCTGAGGAGAATTTTTAATGTGCTTTTTTGCAGGAAAATGAAAGTGCCTCAGAAGATGTCATTCCTGATCATCTGGACAGAGCTGTGTCTCTGCCTGATGGGAAGAATACCACCAGTGGAAGGCCAAGCTCAGCAACATTCTTATCAACTTCATAACTATACATGGCAAGTTATTAATGAGGCTGGAGACACAGTCCTTGCCACTTCCACGGTTGGGAGTTCTCCCTCCTGGAAACCCCTAGAGGTCGATTTATGTAAATTAGCCCTCGGAATTCACCCTGATTGGGGAGTTCCCACAATGTTTTGGCCTCAGACTAGAGCCCCCAATTATCCAAACGGGATTGGGGTTTATCCAGAGTGTGCCACTTAACAGGGCAGATTTACCTTAAACAAAATATTGCGTAGATTAAGAGGCATAAATGCTGGCTTTTACGTTTGCCCTGGCTTCCACCATGACCGATCACTTAATCATAAATGTGGCTTTGAGACAGATTATTTTTGTGCCAGTTGGGGATGTGAAACTACTGGTAATACTTATTGGAAGCCTTCCTCATCTTGGGACCTCATCACAGTAAAAAGTAAAGGAGGCCCAAATGATGCCAGAAGGGGTCTTAATTCCCCCGTTGGGAAAAGCTGTTCCTCCTCTAATCCAGTCACCTTAGGATGGTGTAATCCCCTCGTGATCGAGTTCACGGAGGCTGGGAGAAAGTATGATTGGATTAAGAAACAAACTCCCTCCTAGGGTTTGTGTATATATAAAGAACATGAAGATTTTGGGTTGGTATTTAAAATACAGTTAACTAAGACCATCCCTAACATTAGAGGAAGTGCTATAGGACCTAATCCTATAGCCCCTAATATACCTATTGTTCATAAAGTAGCTATTCCTCCTCCGAGTGGCAATCCTGTACCCATTGTTTTTTTTCAGCCTACTTTGCCTGCTGGANCCCTCACTTCAGCAGAGCTGCTTTTAGACATAGTAAATGCTTCAGTCGCTGCTATCCATGCAGCCATTAATACCCAATATGAGGAATGTTGTGTGTGTTTCCCCCTCAACCTCCTTTCTAAGAAGGAGTAGCAGTATTTGGATCAGTCATTGCAACCACTGATGTCCAAAAACTTGGTTGACATCCTGAGGCAAACACAGGACTCACAGTGAGCCAGGTTTCAGGCATGGGTTCATACCTTTTGGGGCCTTCCATGCTCCCCCCACAAGCCTTGCTAGAAGTCTGCAATCAGACTATTATTGTACAGGCCACTTTTCAATATTTTGGAGCACCCAATGGTACCTATTTGGCATGCTCTACTGGGCTTACTACTTATGTGATTACCCAGACATTTTTAGCTAATAGAGATTACTGTGTCCTGATTCAACTTTTCCCAAAGTTGATGATTCATCCTGCAAAAGATTTACTCCAGATCTGGGATAAAGGCACCAACCTGCCCTGCTCTAAGAGAGGGCCAATTATTGCAATAACCTTAGCAGTGATCCTTGGTGTGAGTGCTGCAGGTGCAGGAATGGGAATTGCCTCCCTGATCTCCTCTCAACATCAGTCTGCATAGCTCACCAGGCTTAACTATGCTGTGGACAGAGACATTCGAGAGGTTCAGAGAGGCCTAAAAAATTTAAAAGATCCCTTAGTCTCTCTGTCTGAGGTAGTGTTACAGAATAGAAGAGGCCTGGATTTAGTATTCCTAAAGGAAGGAGGACTCTGTGCAGCCCTCAAAGAAGAATGNTGTTTTTACACTGATAAGACTGGCTTAGTTCAGGATAGTATAGACAAAGTTAGAGCTAGCTTAGAAGAAAGAATGCNTAAAAGAGAGAGGCAAGAATCCTGGTATCAAAATTGGTTTTCTACCTCTCCTTGGCTTTCCACTTTGCTCCCTACCATTCTGGGACCTTTCCTGGGCATTCTCCTGATTCTATCTTTTGGCCCTTGGGCCTTTTCCAGATTAACCAGTTTTGTTAAATCTCAGATTGATGCTGCCTTAAAGCCGGTTGCAGTCCACTACCATCGTGTGGACACTGAAGATCCCACTGAAGATCCCTCCTCCACTGATGTAGAGAGAGCAGCTGGTGGCCTGCATTTTTCTACCCTTGCTGCAGATGCAGAGCACTCCTGGTTCCAGAGGCCATGGAGATGTCATTATTATATGGGTGACTCACTGGCTCTTAATAGTGGCTGAGGGCCATAATCTGTGAAGTGAGCCTATGACAGGATGAGTGAGGTGCCGTGGGTCAGAGGAACACCCCTGGCTGCAAGGATGACTCAGAGACAGGTAACACCTGCT
>NW_018393926.1:0-8858 GCF_900095145.1 Mus pahari | reverse complement strand
TTTCTCACTGTGCTTGAAATTAGCATTTTCTTAATACTTAACTTCAAAGACTTTTTGCTATTTTGAAATTTTAAAAATATTCTTACTGATAAAATAATTTCTCTCCTAAAACACTGATAATCTTTTTTAAGTAAACTGATTGTTAGACAATTTTCACAGATATATAATATGTTTTAAATAATCTCTCACTATGTCAGGTGATGTCATATAAGGACTTTTGAATATATTTCTTAATGATTCATTTTTAATATTTCATATTATTTTACTGTTTAATTCCCAAAGAATATTTTGCATGTTTTGAAACAATTTAGTACTCAACATTAGATACAGGATACTCAGTTATGGATAGTATTAAATATTCATTAATTATATTTTTAGAGTATGAAAAGATATGAATATAAAAGTTGAACAAAGTTTTTATGTATTATTAGATTCTCAAAATAATATAATTAATATGTTTGATATATAAAATATATTTAAATAATAATAAATTAAGGAAAAAAGAAAATGAAATAAATCTCTCATTTAGATTATTTATGTTGTGGATGGCTTTGTACTGCTTGCTGTCCTGGGAGAAGCTGTCTGGAATGAGAAATGCGTCACACACAGTCAGGTGTCTTCTTGTGGAACAATCCCCTAATGAATAAAGGAGCCAAAGACTGGGAGAGAAGGGGAACTTCCGGGTTGGATGGAGGAAGAGAGGAAGCAGGAGAGAGATGGGTCCCTCTTTGGAATGGGGACAGCAGAAGGGTAAGATATTAGCTACTAGAGTTTCCCCGTATCATGGCAGATCCTCAAGGACTCGCCACCAGAGGAATCAGATTTTAATAAGGCTTACAAGATTAGGTTTTAGTTGCTGCATCCAGAGATTGAGTTACTGTTGTTTCTGAACTAAGTTTGTGTTGTGTTTTCCTTCACGTGGCAACTCGTCTGGGCTCAAGAGAGAAAGGTACAGTGGCAAAGCCTGGGTTTGCCAGATGTGCAGCACAAAGGCTGTTGGGGATTTGAATCATGGGGTTGGCATGGTAGAGACTAGCCAGTGGGAACCTAGCAAGCTGGGTGGAGAGATTGTGGAGTTCAGAGTCAGAACCTTCACAAGATAAAAACGGGTCGGCCATTGCCCACCAGTACATGGCCAGCCAGTCCGCAGGGGCAGAGGCACAAGCGCGGGAGTGTTGGAGACCAGGCTGAGATAAACCAGGCCTTTGACAGCTCTCACCTAATAGCCAAATGGTCCTTTGTTGAGGGCTGTGTCACTCCCTCATTCCCAAGGTTGCTCTATCCCTCTCTCCACCCAAGAATGCCCTGGGAACCATTTGATCTCTGCCCTGAGATGACACTGGGGCTGCTAAAAGGTACCCGGCATTCCAGAGTTGCCCAAGGCAAACACCTTGGAAGACCTGGACTTCAGAGACAAGCCGTCCAGCGTTCTGGAACAGCGGCACCAGGACTCTGAGATAAATCATAAGAAGTTTCACACCTGCAATCAGCATCCCCCCACTTTGTCCTTCACTCTGTTTCTTTTGATCATGCTTTAACCCCTCCCTATCTCCTCTCCCTGTATGCCTTTAAAACTGGGCTTTTAGCCTTCAATAAATGATAATGTGACAAAAAGCCATCCTTTCTATGGTCTCCCCCCCTCTATCTCTCCCCTGTTCCCCCTTTAGGCTTGATCCCCCTCAGACCCATGGAATAACTTGTCCCGAAGGCTGGGAAAGTGGAGCATGCCGGTTCTATCTTTTTAAAATAATTCCCGAAACATTTAAGTCTATCAGGTAGTACTTTGGGAGTGAGACAAGAAACCCTGAAGCTGAAAGAAGAAAACCCTTCAGCAGCTGGGAAGCCTTGCTGGCACTCTGTGGTAATCACCTTAATAACAGGCATGGTTGTTTGTTTGTTTGTTTGTTTGTTTGTTTTTATTAGATATTTTCTTTATTTACATTTCAAATGCTATCACGAAAGTTCCCTATACCCCCCCCCTACCCCTGCTCCCCTACCCACAGACTCCCACTTCTTGGCCCTAGCATTCTCCTGTACTCGGGCATATATAGTTAATAGCAGGCATGTTATTCATGACATGGCCATTGGTCTTCCTGGGGTAGGTAATCAATACAAAGGCAAGGATGCTTCAAAGGAGATAAGGACTCTGAGCATAGCCCATGGTATAAACTGTCTGTAATCGTGGTAATCATCTGTAACCCTGGGAGTAGCTGCAGTGCCTGTAGGTATTGTGTCCTTATTCTGTTAGCTTATGTTTGTGACACCGTTCTAATTTTCCGCTGCTCAAGGGGAGATTGTGGACGATCAGCCAGAAATGGGAGAGTTGGGATTAAACTCGATAATGAAAATGCTATGGTATCTGTTGACTTTCTGATGTCATGAGAAAACACCAGTTCCAGAGTGGTGAGAGACCATTGTGATGGAGAAACTTGGCAGCAGGCAGCATGGCAGCCAGAAGGGGAAGCTAAGAGTGCACTAAAAGCAAGCACAGGGGAGAGAGATAAAGAGGCAGAGAGAGCTCTGGAATGAAGCCCCACCTACCTCTCTTCTGCCCAGCTACAGGCTGTAGACATCTTTATTTAACCAAGAGTTTAAAATTAAGGAGCAAGGCTGCATAGCATCACTTGGTGTACAAGAGGATTTCCTCACTCCTGGGGGCAAACAGACCCTGGGGCCAGTATTTAGCATTACAATATGCAACAACAGACAAACCTCACCAGCTGAGAGTGACATGGCAGGCTGCTTTCTCACCTCTGCTTTCTCTCTTCTGACTGTTGGGAAGGATGAGAAGTCCTTAGAATAAGCTCAGGATCAAGAAAAAATATACATAAAGTATTTCTTGATTTCCTGTTTAACATTTACATCACACGAGGAACTAGGGAACAAGGAATCCCAGAGCAGAAGTGGTCTCCCCAGGGAAGAGCGCACAGTGGCCAACCCCGGCAGCATCCATGCATGACACATTGTGTACACATATAGACACATATATGCTGTAACAACAATGAATGACAGAAGCCACGAATTTGAAAGAGTAAGGAGGGATATGGAGCTTAGAGAAAGGAAAGAGAGGGGGAACTGTAATTATAATCTCAAATTTTAAAAATATTCGTTTATTATGTATAGTGTTGTGTAACCATTGTCACTGATTTAAGAATTGCAAAGTGAAGGTCATAAATGTGGCTCGACGGGAGAGCAGATTCCAGCTCCTCCAGACCTTCTGCTAGGCCCCCACTGCCCCTGCTGGCACACCTTCAGGATGACAAGTTCCCATTATTTCAAATTTCTTCTTCAAATCATTTTGACAGGCAATACCACAGAAACTATAGCACACAGGAAGAACTGTCAATGATCGTAGAGAAGCAGAGGCAAGACACTCAGAGCATTAAAGAGATTTTGTATCAGGACCCCAGACCTGTACGCAGAGGGACTAAGGGAATCACCTAAATAGTGAGAGGGCTTGGAGTTGTGAGGTCCCCAAAAGAATGGTGAACAGCTCACACATACAGTACAGAACACTGACGGACATTTGCATCAAGTCTGGACAAAAGGTTTTGCTCTTCACATGCTACATATGGTTCAGTGTCTGTGTGTCTGCATCTGTGTGTCTGTATGTGTATGTGTGTGTGTGTGTGCATGTGTGTGTGTGTGTGTGTTACTGTCTAGTCATATGTCTGTGTGTGTGTCTGCATCTGCATGTCTCTGTCTGTGTTGGTATCTGTATGTGTTACTGTCTGGCTGTATGTCTACATGTCTATGTACTCATCTGCTGGTCTCTGTGTGTGTATCTGTGTGTGTTACTGTCTATCTGTGTGTCTGTGTGCCTGTATCTGTGTGTCTGTGTGTTTGTGTGTGTGTTTGTATTTCTGTCTCTGTGTATGTGTATCGGTGTATCTGTATATCTGTGTGTGTGTGTGTGTGTGTGTGTGTGTGTATGTGTATTACTCTCTGGCCATGTGTAAGTTGCTGGCCTTCTGTCAGTCATTTTCTCATTTCTAGAATAGCCACAATCATAGCAAGCACCTCACTGAATTTTTACATTTAAATAATACTTTTGGGTTCTTTACCTTGTACCACATTTTCAATGTTTTGTTTTGTCTTGTTTCAGCCCAAAGCTATAAAGCACACAGAGCTCTCAGGCACTACTGTCAACAGCTCACACTCATGAAGTCACTGAATTTGAAGTCTATGAAGTTCTCTATCTCAATCAAGGAGGACACTTGTTTAAGCATGTCAGGCCACAGTGGTCCCCTCCCCACCCCCCAGGCTCGTGGGATATAAAGATGAGCGAGACAGACTCTGCTTCTAAAACACCTGCCACACAGCGACAGGAGAAAATCCGCCGACGGCTATAACGTGATGTAAGGAGTCCTTTTACACCAATGTGGCAAGACTGTGTATGAACTCAGGGAAGAAAGAGTCAAGCTGTACCACTCAGTGAGAGAAACCTCAGATCATTCTGTGCTGCCCAATGTGCATGGGCAACTGTAAGGCAGACACCTGGAAGAAAAATGCTCCAGGTGGAGACCATAATTTAGTGTTCAATGTTAGAGATTACCAGTGTGGATACTGGGGTGAATAATTTCAGATTGAGGCTAGAGGCAATTGGCACAGGATGTGGCCTCCAAAATGGAAGCTCACTCAAGGCCCCTGGGGCATCTTCCCCTTCTCTGCATTTCTGCAACTTTTGATGAGTGGACTCTGAAGACAATATGTGCATCTGACCAACATCTTTGCAAGTCTCTAGAGGAGGGAGAGAATGCACAGGCTCTTTTTGTCCCTGGCAGTTGTCCCTGGGCTAGGCCCTGGGGAGGTGTGGCCACAGACTTTCTGAACGAACTTTCCTGAGACCTACCGGCAAAGGCAGTAAAAAGACCCCAAGACACCTGGATGGAATTGCACTCCCACACACCCAGCCTTGCCTGTCCTTAATGATGCTCAGTGGGACCACAGTTCTTTCTCTCTAGGACAGAATGTTAGTGCCTCTGTGGCTGGAGAGAAATTAACTGAAATGTGTGCTAATGCCAGAAGAGGCAGGGCCTGGAGGGTCATAATTTCCAAGATCTGAAGCAGGCTTGCCCAGCTCACCAGAAACTCGCATAAGCCAAGTACTTGTTGGTCGCTGGCCAACAGTGTCAATGCTTCTGCCTGTGGTTCTTGGGCCAGCAGCATCAGCACTGCCCACGGGGTCATTAGAAAGGGTCCAAGGCTTGGATTACATGGTCAGACCCTGATGGCTGAACCCTAGCACTGGAGTTCTTGGTTTAATAGGTCTGGAGTGAGCCTGAGAATTTGCCTTTCCGATGACATCTTACACGGTGATGATAATTCTGATGCTACAGATCCTTTTGTTTTGAATTGTCACGTGCAAATCCAGGATGAGATTATATCCAAGCAGAGACCTCGCTCTGGCACTGTTTTAGCACTGAGCTTAAAGCATGTTCCTTGGAGTTCTAATACGAAACCCTAAGGATCTTCTCTCAAGTGCTCCCTGTGTTAATCAGATTATGTGTAATTTCAGTCCATGGGATCGTCATTGTGTGCCCCAGAAGATGATAAGCATTGCTGCAAACAGACTAACAGAGCACGGGTTCTGACTGGGAGAATACGCTGGGGTTAGAGACTATTTGTTGACTGACATAGGAGACACATCAGAACAGAAAGGTCTGCGGTTACAAACATCAAATTTATCAGTTTGTACAGGATTGTACAACAGTTTGTACATGTTCAGGACTTCATCACCAGGGCAGTAGAGAGGACAGGCTCCTCCTTTGTGTGAGAGCTCACCTACTGTTATTCTCTTGTAACAGGCAGCTGCATGCACCTCCATCACTGCCCATGTGGGCACTCTCTGATGGCATACCCAGACTTCACTGATGGCTACAACGCAGCTGCTCCTGGTAGGTGCCCTCTCCGCTTACCAACATCTCATCCCAGTGGTATACAGCACGAGCTTTTAAATGCTGATAGACCAGAGTTAACCACAACCTCCCAATAGCGAGTCATTATCATCCTGCCCCTGACATTCGGCATCCTCCTCACAGAGGACACCTCAATTGACTTGTTATTGTTCCAGGATACCAAACCTCATCTTTGTGACACTTCACACTTCATGTTTAAAAAAGACTGAAGTGGCTCAGCATGCGTGAGCAGTGCTTCTTCAGGATTCCAATACAGACTGAAGACCGGCTGAGATGTGCTACCTTGAGGACTAACAACTACTGGATTCTTGGCTTTTCTGTCAAGCACTGTTAGACCACAGACAATAAGCTGCTCGAATAAAACACACACACACACACACACACACACACACACACATGCGCGTGCGCGCAAAACATAATTATAGTATATGTTATGTATTATGATGTATTACATATTATATATTTCTTATATATTTCATAGTACATAGTAAATAATATATAGTACATGTTATATATTATATGTTATATATATTGTATATTGTATGTTATGTATTGTATGTTATATATTATATACTATATACATTATACACAATATATTACATATTGTATACATTATACACCATACACTATAGATTATATAACATATGTTATATGTTATGTACATTATATATTATATACGATATACTATATATTATATTATATATATTCATTCATTACTTCTATTCCTTTAAAGCACCCTGACTAATACACAGGAGTTTAGGAGGAGACATGAGGATGAATATGATCAAAATACAGTGTATAAAATTCTTAAGTGAAAACCTACTACTGTAGAAGCTTTGTAAAATATATATATATATATATATATATATATATATGATTTAAATGAGCTACATTTAACAGGGGGAGACAATACCCCAAAATATGACAATCTCCTATTGTATGCTATCAACTAAAAACCCCAGTAACAGGAGAGGATGACACCTTTTGAGCCATGGGCAGAAAGGATCTCATTAGGCCCTCACTCCCCAGCTCTGCAGCCTCTGCCACTGCTATTGGTTCCACCCACAACTTGATAACATGGTCTGATGGCTGAACATAGCACCTGCTAATACCATACAACATGGAGAAATTTACCCGCTACTTAAATGGAAGCTTCACCTATCCTGGTTAGTGTTCCTGGTGCTACACGGTGCAGTACATGCTACTGGGGGAGAAAGGAATCATTCATAGTGGCACGCATGGTAAGGGTGTGACCCACCACCCTTTTTAATTATTGGATTTAAGGCCTACTCTGTGAGATAGAACCCATACCTGGCAATGCTAAGGTGTCCAAGAGTAGGCCATGGTCTCTGGAGGAAGCCCTACTTGTATTATTCTGCTAAATGAACATGGCAGTAAAATGACTCCCAGTGACTTATGGATCAGTGCCTCTCCCAACCCTCATCAAAGAAGATGTTAATTAGCACAGAGACCCACATCTGGCCAATGTGCAGAGAATGAAAGGCATTGGAGTGTTCAGCCCTGAGTGTGTGTGGGGGTCTTTATCACATCTCTCCCCTCAGAGCTTAGGGATCATTGTGGAGCAGGAGGCAGGAAGACTGTAAGAGCCAGAGTAGTGAGCAGTTTTAAAGAAACCACATTTTCCTTTTCAGACAAAGCATGGCCGGGTGTGCATATGAACTCAGTGCATACACAGGACCTGAAAAAGATCAAGCTAGACACAATCTTAGCACAATGGCGGGAAAGTGAGAGAAAAGATCCACCCCAGCCAAGAAGCTATTCCCAAATAAGGGAAATATCAGTTTTCTACAACAGTGATACTGAGTGTGTTAGCCACATGCTCAAGAGCAGTTGGCAAGAATAAATCCAACTCCATGTTTTTTTAGTGGGGTTTTCTTTTGTTTTTGTTCTTTCAGAAAGAGAAAGGACGTGAAATTGCATGGGTAGGGAAGGGGGGGGGGATGCCAGATTCATGCCACAGAATAAATCTTTGGTAGAATCACAGAAAAACATGTCCCCAAACTAAGAAAAGACCTGCCCATTCAGCTACAAGAAGCACACAGAACACCAAAAGACAGGAGCAAGAGGAAAGTCCCTGTGTCGTATTACACTTAAAAACTAAATGCATAGACATAGGAAAGGTTTTGAACGCTTCTAGAGAAAAGATACATTTCACATGTAAAGGAAACTTTTCAGTAATAACAGCTGACTTTTCCATGGAGACTTTAAAAGCTAGATCTAGGAGACATGTGCCCAAAGTCTTAGGAGACCACAGGTGCCAACCCAAACTGCTATACCTAGCAAAACTACCTGCCATCATTGACACAAAAAGAAAAAGTGTCCATGATATTATGCGAGCTAAAAGAATCATCCCCACCAAACCAGGCCTACAGAGAACACTGGATGTGAGTTTAGATTGAAAAGGAGAATGGGCACAACAGAGAGGCTGCGCAAAGAAAACAAATGGCCAAAGGGGAGCAGAAAGCAGCAAGCAACGCAACCCTCTTCACAGTAACTGTTAATGCCTGCAACTCATCAACCAAAAGACTGGGTTAGTGGAATGGACTGAAAGACAAGAGCCATCTGTTTGTTGCCTCTAAGACACTCATCTTACCTTCCATGATAGGCACCAACACCAATAGAAAGGATGGAAAAGGTATTCCCACAAATGCGATCATGAGACAAGCAGGTGTCACTATCCTAATATCTAACAAGATAGATTTAGAGTCAAAACCAACCAGAAAAGACAAAGGACAATCTGATCAAGAGAACAATCAACCACGCAGACACCACAGCCTGAGTATACATGTACCAAGCATAGTACACCACAGCCTGAGTATACATGTACCAAGCATAGTACACCACAGCCCGAGTATACATGTACCAAGCATAGTACACCACAGCCTGAGTATACATGTACCAAGCATAGTACACCACAGC
>NW_018393925.1:8188-24421 GCF_900095145.1 Mus pahari | reverse complement strand
AGTGTATTCTCTCTCTAGTTTCTTTTTGGCAGCACTCAGAGCTATGAGTTTTCCTTGTAGGACTGTTTTATTGTGTCCCATGCGTTTGGGTATCTTGTGGCTTCATTTTCATTAAACTCTAAAAAGTCTTTAATTTCTTTCTTTCTTTCTTCCTTGACCATGGTATCATTGAGTAGAGTGTTGTTCAGTTTCCATGTGAATGTTGGCTTTCTATTATTTATGCTGTTATTGAACATCAGCCTTAGTCCGTGGTGATCTTATAGGATGCATGGGATAATTTCAATATTTTTGTATCTTTCAAGGCCTCTTTTGTGACCGATTATATGGTCAGTTTTGGAAGAGGTACCATGGGGTGCTGAGAAGAAGGTATATCCTTTTGTTTTAGGATAAAATGTTCTGTAGATATGTGTTAAATCCATTTGTTTCATAACTTCTTTTTTGTGTCCATGTGTCTCTGTTTAGTTTCTGTTTCCAGGATCTGTCCATTGGTTAGAGTGGGGTCTTGAAGTCTTCCACTATGATTGTGTGAGGCGCAATGTGTGCTTTGAGTTTTAATAAGGTTTCTTTAATGAATGTGGCTGCCCTTGCATTTGGAGCATAGATATTTAGAATTGAGAGTTCATCTTGGTAGATTTTACCGTTGATGGGTATGAACTGCCCTTCCTTGTCTTTTTTTGATAAATTTGGGTTTTAAGTCAATTTTATTTGATATTAGAATGGCTACTCCAGCTTGTCTCTTCTGACCATTTGCTTGGAAAATTCTTTTCCAGCCTTTTACTCTGAGGTANTGTCTGTCTTTGTCCCTGAGGGGGGTTTCCTGTAAGCAGCAAAATATGGGGTCCTGTTTGTGTAGCCAGTCTATTATTCTGTCTTTTTATTGGGGAATTGAGTTCATTGATGTTAAGAGAGATCGAAGAAAGGTAATTTTTGCTTCCTGTCATTTTTTTGTTAAAGTTGGGATTCTGTTCTTGTGGCTGTCTTCTTTAGGTTTTGTTGAAGGATTACTTTCTTCCTTTTTCTAGGGTGTTGTTTCTTAGTGTTGGTGTTTTCCCCCTTTTATCCTTTGAAGGGCTGAATTCATGGAAAGATATTGTGTGAATTTGGTTTTGTCATGGAATACCTTGGTTTTTCAGTCTATGGTAATTGAGAGTTTTGCTGGGTATAGTAGCCTGGGCTGGCATTTGTGTTCTCTTAGTGTCTGTATAACATCTGTCCAGGATCTTCTGGCTTTCATTGTATTTGGTTAGAAGTCTGGAGTAACACTAATAGGTCTGCCTTTATATGTTACTTGGCCCTTTTCCCTTATTGCTTTTAACATTCTGTCTTTATTTAGTGCATTTGTTGTTCTGATTATTATGTGTCGGGAGGAAATTCTTTTCTGGTCCAGTCTATTTGGAGTTCTGTAGGTTTCTTGTATGTTCATGGACATCTCTTTCTTCAGGTTCAGAAAGTTTTCTTCTACAATTTTGTTGAAGATATTTGTTGGCCCTTTAAGTTGAAAATCTTCATTCTCATCTACTCCTATTATCCANAGGTTTGGTCTTCTCATTGTGTCCTAGATTTCCTGGATGTTTTGAGCTAGGATTTTTTTGCATTTTGCATTTTCTTTGATTGTTGTGTCCATGTTCCTTATGGAATCTTCTGTACCTGAGTTTCTCTCTTCCATATCTTGTATTCTGTTGCTGATGCTCACTTCTATGGTTCCTGATTTCTTTCCTAGGCCTTCTATTTCCAGAGTTGTCTCCCTTTTGTTTTCTTTTTTGTTTCTACTTCCATTTTCAGATCCTTAATGGTTTTGTTCAATTCCATCCTGTTTGGTTGTGTTTTCCTGTAATTCTTTAAGAGGTTTTTGTGTTTCTTCTAGCTGTTTAGCAGTGTTTGCCTATAGTTCTTTAAGGACTTCTACCTGTTTAGCAGTGGTCTCCTGTAATTCCTTGAGGGATTTTTGTGCTTCCTCTTTACGGGCTTCTACTTATTTAGTATTGTTCTCCTTTATTTCTTTGAGTGAGTTATTAATGTCCTTCTTCAAATCTTCTACCACCATCCTGAGATATTTTAAATCCACATCTTACTTTTTGGGTATGTTGGGGTATCCAGGACTCTCTGTGGAGGGTGTACTGGGTTCTGATGGTGCCCAGTGTTCTTGGTTTCTGTTAGTAAGATTCTCACATTTGCCTTTTGCCATCTGGAAATCTCTGGTGTTAATGTTCAAGCTGTCTCTGGCTGGAGTTTGATCCTCCTGTGATTCTGTTAGCCTCTGTCAGCACTCCTGGGAACCCAACACTTCCCTGCTTCTCCGTCGCCAGAGCGCTCTCTGCAGACAAGCTCTCCTCTCACAAGGCAGGTGTGCAGAAGTCTGGATCTCTGATGCAACTTCTCAGTCCTGGGGTCAGAGCCTTCCCTGTAGGCCGACTCTCCTTCCATGATCCCACGGATCTGAGGTGTGGAGGGTCCTCCAGAGAACTCTGTTGCCTCCATTGGGGTTATGAAGTGAGATAGCAGGGATGGCCCTGACCAGAACC
Source organism: Mus pahari (assembly GCF_900095145.1). Classification (NCBI taxonomy): domain Eukaryota; kingdom Metazoa; phylum Chordata; class Mammalia; order Rodentia; family Muridae; genus Mus; species Mus pahari. Next base: position 21,899 of record NW_018393925.1, on the reverse strand, counting down.
AGAACCGGAACCCTGCCCCTGGGCAGGCGGTGTTCCTTTGCCCCTGTTCCTACTGGCACAAGCCCCTCCTTTATTCTCTGGAGTTGAATGTGTTCCACTCACCCGTGAACCCAAGGACCTGAGGTGTGGAGAGAACTCTGGAATGCTCTGCTGCCTCTGATTGTGTTCAGATGAGAGATGACGGGGGTGGCCCTGACCAGACCGGAACCCAGGTTAACACTTTCTAAATCTATATTTTATCTTTGCTGTCCTGTTTCTTTTAGGGCAATCCTCCCATGGGGTCATGTTCCCTTTGCACCTACATTTTGGCTGGTGTCACCCTCCTGCTTCTTCACAGTACATGGTCCATCCTGTGCTCCTTTCATGGCATAATCCCTTCTTCCTGTGTTTCTTACCTTGGAATCCTAAAAGCTCCACCACTTTCACCTTGCTCAGCCATTGATCCCTGTTTTTTTTATTTATCAGTCAAAAAACCACTTTGGGACAGGGACCCTCAGTGTCTGGACACAGATTCACATGGGATTTTTGAGCCGAATTAAGACAAAGCATTAACACAAACCCCAACAACTTGGAATGACCAATGGCACATATTGTTTGAGACTTCCAAAGCTTGTCACCAGTGGCATATTTCCCCCAAGAAGGCCTACCTACTAGTCTTCTCCAAACAGCCAACTGTTTATCAAGTATTCCAGTGCCTGAGATTAATGGCACTGCCTCATATGGAGTACACACTTGTCTGATTTTGATTATTCAGTTTCTAGTCATTATTCTGGAGTATGAAGGTTTTGGACAGTCCAGATTATTGTTAACTCTTCACTGCACATTCCCATCTCTGTCTTGTTACTGAAAGCTCAGCACAATCAAGAACTCTTAAGACCAACCTACTGGCATGTGTACAATGTGTATTTCCTACAATAGCCTAATACAGCCCATAATTCACTATGTAGCTTAGAAGGGACTGAACTCACAATGTGCCTTTCTCAGCTTCCTGGAGGTTGGAAATTACAGACTTGCACCACCATGCATAGATGATTCTTTTCTTTTGTGTGTGTGTGTGTATGTGTGTATGTATGCACATGTGAATTATGTATATGTGCATGTGTGCAGGTGTACAAATGCTGTAGTGTACATGAAGATACCTACCTCTGGTTTTGGTCCACACCTTCCACCCTGTTGTGAGGGGTCAGGACTCTTTCTTACCATTGCATACACTAGGATAACCAGCACACAAGTGTCCAGGGTTTCTCTTGTCTTTGCCTTCTATCTCAATGTAGGGGACCTTATACCTCACTTCACAACCATGCCCATCTTTACATGAGCTCTGGAGCTCTAAACTCAGCTTTTTGTGATTGTGCAGCAAGAGTTTTCCCACTAAGCTATTCTCCTGAGACCATGATTCATTTGTTTTTCTAACTTGATGATATGGTCTGCAACTGAACCATCATCCTCAGGCACATGCATTTAAACATTTGGTCTTCAGTTAGTGGTGCTATCTTGGGTGGTCATGGAACCTTTAGGGCGTAGAGGTTTGCAGGTAGATATAGGGAACTAAGGGCTAGCCTTAAGTGTTGTAACCAGTTCTGTTTCTGGGCTATCTTTCTGCTTCCTGACTGCTTCCATAATGTGACCAGCCATAGACTCCTGTCACTATGGACTAAGTTGTTCTAGTGGCCATGTTTTCCCACTATTATGGACTGTACCTTTTGGAACTGTGAGCCAGGCAAACGTTTTCCTCAGGTAGCTTCTGTCAGGTACTCTGTCATAGAGATTAGACAAGTAGCTAATACAATGTTTATTAAGGGGCCTGAGAGATGACTCAGAGGTTAAGAGCAGTTGCTGCTCTTGCAGAGGACTCGAGTGCAGTTGCAAGAACCTACATGGTGGTTCACAGTTATCTGTAAGTTCAGTTTGGGGGTTCCATGCCCGATTCTGACCCTTATGTGCACCAGGCATGCATAGGGCACAGACATGCATGTACTAGGTTCCCAAATTAGGCTTCATAGTGGTAATGCTTGTGGAGATGACTTGACCCAAGTTGTGCTGGTTTTCCTCATGAAGTGAAAACCTAAAGTGTTTCTCAAAAGCCATGATTATCAGAAGCAGCGACTGGAGAGATGACTGCTCAGTGGTTAAGGTCACTTGCTTCTCTTTCAGAGTACCCAAGTTTTAACTCCAACATTCACAAACAGCTCAGAATCACCTGTAACGACAGCTCCAGAAGATCTGACAGCATCCACAGGCATAGTTAGGATGGTATTTAATGGTGGTAGTTTTTTAACCTGGCTAGCTCCTAAATAATTGAGACAGAGACCTATTAAGTTTATTAGCAATTTTTAAACACTATGATTGGGCAGGTTCTAGGCTCTTCTAACCCACAAAGCTATCTATATCCCAGCCATAGGATTTACTTGCAGTTTACTTGCAATGTGACTGTTTCCCTGGCTTGCTCTGCTCCATGTGTGTCCTTACAGTGAGCTCCTTTGATGACTCCTTCCCATGCCTGACCACATGGCAACCTTCTTCTTTCTCCACCTTCTTCTGGCCCTTTTTCCCCTATACCCTCAACTGCCTTGTGGCCAACAACTTCTCTTCTGCCTAGTCATTTAATCTTCAGTTTACTATCAACCAATCAGATAACTGGGGAGCATTCTTTATACCTTGTTGATACTGGAGATTCTTCATTAGTCATGACAGTACCCATGTTCAGACTTTATCGATGTCTCAGGTTGCAGAAACCAGAATCTGAATACACAGAGCAAAAGACCCTCCTCCAACAGAGGGCAGAAGTTGAAATCAAGTCTTGCAAAAAGTTTCAAAATTTAATGTTTTTATTTATTGTGGTTAGGGGCAGCAATGCTACAGTGTGTGTGTGTGTGTGTGTGTGTGTGTGTGTGTGTGTGTGTGTGTAAGTGTGTATATGTATTTATTTGTGTGTGCAGGTCAGAGGACAACTTTTCAGAGAGTTTAAGGTCTCCTCTGACGCTTGCGTCAAACTGAAAACTGAAACACAAGTTGTGGCATATTTTAAGGGACATTGAAAGGACATGCATGTAGGTTACATTCCTATTCAAAAAGGGAGAAGTGGAGCAGGCAGTGGTGGTGCATGCCTTTAATCCCAGCACTTGGCTGGTAGAGGCAGACAGATCTTGAGTTCAAGGCTGGCCTGGTCTTGAGAGAGAGAGTTCCAGGATAGCCCAGAGGTACACAGAGAAACCCTGTTTTGTAAAACTAACTTAACTAATGAACAAATGAATGAACATATGAACTACCTACCTACCTAACTAACTAAAATAAATAAATAAATAAATAAATAAATAAATAAATAAATAAATAAATAAAATGAAAAATAAATAAAAAGAAGTTGGCTGAGAGAATGGAGAAATTGCTTGGCAGTGGTGATATACTTATTCCTTTACTCCCAGCACTTGGAAGCAGGTGGATCTCTGAGTTCAAGGCCAGCCTGGTTTGCTGAATGAGTTTCAGGACAGTCATAGGCACATAGAGAAACCCTGCTTTGAAAATCAAACAAACAAGAGCATCCTCCTTCCCCAAAATACATAAAAAAAGAAGAAAAGAAAAAGAGAAGAGACTGGAGAAATTGGTCAGAATCAAGACCGAAACCTGTCAATGAAAGCATTAAATCCCAAGGCTCCAAGCATGACACTCTGTGCATACTGAAGCAGGGCCACCAGGCCCTGGACAGCTCTGCCTCAATGACATTGCTTGTAAGAGGCTTTATGGTTGCTCACTTGATGATGTTGCTTCCTACATGGACTGCAGCTTTCCTAGGTGGGAATGTTACATTACAGGTCACTCTGCCTCTTTTTAGGTACCAACCTCTGCCTCATTTGCATATCCCTCACAGACACCATCCATCTGGTTCTCTCCTTAGGGACGTCAACTCTGCAGCAAACATCTGTCTGACCTTGCAGGCTTTCCTGGAAATCTCTACGGAAGCCCCCACAACTCCATCACTCCTGGTCTGCGAGTCAGAAAAAGCAAACTCCATGTAGATGCCTCAGTCTGACACTCATGTCAACTCTGCCTGAGTCCATGGGAACTGTGATTGAGCCTGAGGATTGATCAGCTGGGAAGCAGAGAGCTGAATCTCAGGATGTCCCCTGAGTAAGGTAGGAGACCAGAGCACGGGGATATTCAGGAATGGCTTCTCCACAAGCTCTCCCACTTTCAAGGTCACACTATCTCTTTATATCATCAGATTTGGGATTAAACTTTCCATACACCAATTCTCATAGGACAAAGTACAACCAAAGTATACCACTTTAAGTTTCAATGTATGTAATATATATGATTTCTTTTTTTCTAACAAGCCTTCAAAAGGCTGTAAGTGCATGTGACAAATCATGATCCTTGCTTCAGAAAATGAGTACTGGTGACTTAGACATGTGAAAGTGATGCAGTTTGTTTTTATAAATTCTCCCATAGTGCTAGGTAACCTGAGTGAGCACAGAAAATGGTTTATAAATCTCAATACATCCCCACTGCCCCTCTTTCTCTCTACAACAAGATCTCCTCGTGTAGCCCTGCTTGGCCTAGAACTTGTTATGAAAACTAGGTTGGCTTTGAACTCATTAAGCTCTATCAGTTGCTAGCTTCCGAGTCCTGGGATTACAGACATATCCTACCACCTCATCTTTAGCATTTCCCTATGTCTACATTTCTCTTTTTCTCAGCAATGGCTGTGTGAGGGTTCATCTCTATATTTTATTCTCTGTTTATTAAAGCATCTCAAGTGCATGACTCTGCAGACAAGCAACTTTCTACTTTAAACTTCTAGTTTGTGCACATGTATTCCTATGTCATTAAGTCCAGCCCTGGTTTTGATGATCTCTTTCTGTCTACTGTTCTTGGTTCTTGTATCCTGTTTGTTTTTATTTTTCCAGGGACCTCAAGAGCCTCATTAAGTTATTAATATGAGATATCTTCAGTATATTGATATAGGCACTTAGTGCTATAAACCCTGCTCATAGGATGCCCTCATTGTATTGCATATATTTTGTGTTTGTAGGAAGCCTTCTTTGTGTACCATATATTTGAATATGGTGTGTTTTCATTTTGTATATTTGGGTGTGTTCTGTTTTCATTGTCATTCATTTCTAGGAATTCAAACGTCTCTTTTTATATTTCTTTTTTGCCCAACTGCTACTCAGCAATGTGTTGTTTGGGTTCCATGAGCATGTATACTTTCTTGTAGTTTCTGTGGTTATTAAAATCTACTTTCATTGTGTGGCAGTCAGATAGGATGTGGATGTGATTTCAGTCCTCCTGCATTTGTTGACACTTACCTGGGTCTGCAGCTTTCCCTGTCTTCTTTCTCATGGGCTTCACCCAGAGTCAGATATGGTCATCATTCTCAATCCTCAGATACCATTGGAGTTACTGGAACTACAGCCCCCCCCCACGAAGCCCCTATGACACTTTTCATGCATCTGTGGAGCTAAGCAGAAATCAACTCTGGTTCCCACTCGGTCTGTATCAACTGCTGAAGTGGTAGTGAGATGTGGAAAATTCTAAGCACCCTTGGGCCTAAGGAGTAGTTATATCTGGTTGTGTCTCTACCACTATCACCTCTTCTCTTATCTTAAAAAATATAGCCAGTCAGTGGTGTCATACACCTTTAATCCTGGCACTCAGGAGACAGAGGCAAGTGTGTCTCTGAGTTCAAAGCTAGCCTTATCTACAGAGTAAGCTCCAGGACACCCAAGGCTACAGAGAAACCCTGCCTCTGAAAAAAGTGGGTGGATTAATGTTTTACTTGTACATATGTAAATGTATCATGTCTGTGAACAGTACTAGCAGATGTCAGAATAGGGCGTTGTGTTCTATGGGACTGGAATTACATATGGTTGTAAGCCAACACTGTGGGTTCCAGGAGCTATATTAGTTCCTCTGCAAGAATGGCATGTACTCTCAACTGTTGAGCCATCTCTTTAGCTTCCATATCTTATCTTGTTGAGAAAGAAAACCTATTAGGCAATTTGATGTTACACTATAACTTGTCCTTTCTGAACTGCTAACTAAACTCATGTCACAAGGTTTAAATGACAAACAGGGTCAGCGTTCTTGCTAGTAAAATGTGGCATAGCCATGTTCATTGATCGAGCTCTGAAGACCCACTACAGTTCATAGACCAGGAAATGAACAGTTCTGAGTACCATTGCAAGGGAAAGGCATAAACATTCTAACATCCATTTTATAATTGTACAACTGAGAATGAGGAAGCTTCCATCATCCAAGGCTTCCCATCAAACATATTCTCAGATATCAATTTACCAGCTGTATATAGAGTACATAACATATATCTTCAGAGTCCACAGAAAGTCCAGGAGCTACCTGCACCAGAGTCCAAGTACCACTTCTTTTGTGCCCTTGTTGCTGGGACAAGACCATTGACAAGAACAACTTGAGAAAGAAGGCTTTGCTGTAGCTCACATGTCAAAGCTACAATTCATCTTGCTGGAGGAGTCATGGTGTCAGGAGCATGAAAGAGCTCTTCACAATGCATCCAGTCAGGAAGTCAAGGGGGGGTGGAGGGAGAGAAGGGTATTAGCTCCTACCCCCTAGTTCAGGACCACAACCCCTAGGATGGTACCACCTACACTTAAGATGGGTCTTTCTACTTCACTTAGCAATGACGTGTTCAAGGGGTCTACTCATCATAGTGCCTCCTGCTGACTACACAGAGGCTGATTTTTAACATCAATAGCACAAAACCCACAGGTTGGGACCTGAGGAAAGAGCTCATTTGTTAAAGTGCTTGTATTGTAAGCTTGAGGACTTGGGTTAGATAATCAAAATCAACCAGAAAAAAATTGCTGTGGTGACTGTCTTAACCAGGGATTCCATTGCTGTGTTGAAACACCATGAAAGAAAAACAAGTTAGGGAGGAAAGGATTTATTTTGCTTTCTCTTCTGCATCACTGAAGGAAGCCAGAGCAGGAACTCACACAGTACAGAAACCCGGAGATAGAAACTGAAGCAGAGACCATGGAGGAGTGCTGCTTACTGGCTTGCTCCTCATGGCTTGCTCAGACTGACTTCTTATGGAACCCAGTACTATTAGCCCAGGGATGGCACCACCAACAATGTGCTGGGCCCTCCCCTATCAATCACCAGGCATGGGTACAGGCTGATCTTATGGAGCCATTTTCTCAAGTGAGGTTCCCTTTTCCAGATGACTTTAGCTTGTGTAAGTTGACATGAAACTAATCAACACAGTGCCATTTGCTTGTAATCAAAGAACCAGTAGACAGAGACAGACAGATCTCTGGGACTCACTGACTAGTCAGTCCCAGTTACTTGGTGAGTTCCAGGTTAGTGAGAGACTCCATCTCAAATAAATGATGTCTGAGGTTATCCTCTGATCTCTATTTACATTCTCTAACATGTGCACATACACATGAATATGTATGTTATATATGTGCACTCATACACATAAATAGCACCCCCTTCTGTGTGTGTGTGTGTGTGTGTGTGTGTGTGTGTGTGTGTGTGCGCGCGCGTGCACACGCAATAAAACCTGGCTTGTTGTAACTAGATTATTTTATTATTAGCCATAACTAAAATTCAAGTTTAGATGTTTTAGTTTGTATCCATGAAATGACATGAATACTGAGTAATTAAATCATTGTGACTTGTGTGTGTATTCCCCAAACTCATGTCATAAAACCTTAACTCCCCAAACAATATGATGGAACCTTCAAGAGGGGATGAGCCATCAAGATATAATAGAATAGAATAATATAATATAATATAAATTATACATACATACATCTATCTATCTATCTATTCTTTTTTCATTTTTATTGGTTATTTTATTTATTTACATTTTAAATATTATCCCTTTTCCCAGTTTACCCTCCAAAAACCCCTTATCCTCTCACTCTTCTGCCTCTATGAGGGTGCTCCCCTACTTGTGCACTCACTTCTGCCTCAGCACCTTAGCAGTCTCCAACCCTGGGAGCTTCCACAGGACCAAGGTACTCCCCTACTAGTGATGCTTTCAAGGCAATCCTCTATGTCATATCCAGCTAGAGCCATGTGTCCCCCCCCCCCACCATGTAAACTCTTCAGTTGGTGGTTTAGTCCCTGGGAGCTTTGGGTTCTCTGGTTGTTTGATATTGTTGTTCTTCCTATGGGGTTGCAAGCCCTTTCAGCTCCTTCAGTCTTTGCCCTAACTTTTCCATTGGGGTCCCTGCTTTCAGTCGAATATTTGGCTGCATGTTACCACATCTACGTTGGTCAAGATCTGGCAGGGCCTTTCAGGGGACAGCTTTACCAGGCTCCTGTCATGAAGTGCTTCTTGGCAACGGCAATAGGTTTGGTGTCTGAAGACACCAAATAGGTGTCTACATTTGGTGTCTGAAGATTGGATAGAACCCTAGGTGGTAGTGTCTGAATAGCCTTTCCTTTAGTCTCTATAACACTCTTTGTCTCTGTATTTCCTTTTGACCAGAGGAACTCTGGATTAATATTTTTGAGGTAGGTGGGTAGCCCTATCCCTCAACTGGTGGCCATGCCTATCTACTAGATGTGGTCTCTACATAATCTCTCTCCCCTTTGTTAAGTATTTTGGTTAATGTCCTTCCTGTTGGGTCCTGAGAACCTCTTGTGTCTCTAGCATCTGAGAATTTTTAGTGGATAACCCCAGTTCCACCTCTTCCATGGCTATAAACTTCCTTTTAATTTCCTGACCCTGTGTATTTCTCCCCCATCTCTTCCCTTATGTGAACCAGCCCCTCTTTCTCCCTACTCCTCCTCTCTCCCTCTGAGGACTGTAGCATCCACACTTGGTTATGGTCTTCTTTCTTCTTGGGTTTCATATGGTCTGTGAGTTGTATTGTGGGTATTCCAAGCTACTTTTTGGCTAATATCCCCTTGTCAATGAGTACATACCATGTATGTTCTTTGTGACTGGATTACCTCACTCAGGATGATGTTTTCAGGTTCCATCCATTTGCCTATGAAGTTAATGAAGTCATTGTTTTTATAGCTTAGAAGTACCCTATTGTGTAAATGTACCACAATTTTTGTATCCATTCCGCTGTTGATGGACATCTGGGTTGTTTCCAGCTTCTGACTATTATCAATAAGGCAGTTTGAACATAGTGGAGCATGTGTCCTTGTTATAAGTTGGAGCAACTTTTGGGTATATGCCCAGGAGTGGTATAGGTAGGCCCTCAGGTAGAACTATTTCCAATTTTCTGAGGAACCACCAGACTGATTTTCAGAGTGGTTTCTGCTTGCAATTGCACCAGCAATGGAGGAATGTTCCTTTCTCCACATCCTTGCCAGCATCTGTTGTCACCTGAGTTTTTGATCTTAGCCATTACGAAAGTGAAATCTCAGGGTCATTTTGGTTTGCATTTCCCTTATGAATAAAGATGTTGAACGTTTCTTTAAGTGCTTTTCAGCCATTTGAGATTACTCCATTTAGAATTCTGTTTAGCTATGTACCCTATTTTTGCCATTGGCAAAAAAGTGATATCTTGATTTCCTCCTTTCCAATTTGTATCCTTTGATCTCCTTTTGTTGACTAATTGCTCTGTCTAGAACCTCAAGTGCTATATTGATTAAACAGGGGGAGAGTGGGCAGCTTTGTCTTTTCCCTGATTTTAATGGAATTGCTTTGAGTTTCTCTCCATTTAGGTTGGATATTGGCTTGCTGTATATTGCTTTTTTATTATATTTAGGTATGGACCTTGAATTCCTGATCTCTCTAATACTTTTAGCATGAAGGGGTTTTGTATTTTGTCAAAGTCTTTTCAACATCTAACGAGATGGTCATATGATTTTTTTCTTTGAATTTGTTTATATAGTAGATTATGTTGATGGATTTCTGTATATTGTACCATCCCTGCATCCCTGTTATGAAGCCTACTTGATCATGATGAATAATCATTTTGATGTGTTCTTGGATTCAGTTTGCAAGAATTTTATTTAGAATTTTTCCATTGATATTCATAAGGGAAATTAGTCTGAAGTTCTCTATCTTTGTTGAGTCTTTGTGTGGTTTAGGTATCAGTGTAATTGTGAATTCATAGAATGTATTGGGTAGTGTTCCTTCTATTTGTATTTTATGAAATAGTTTGAGAAGTATTGATATTAGGTCTTCTTTGAGATCTGATAGAATTCTGCACTAAAGCCATCTAGTTCTGGGGATTTTTTTGGATGGTAGACTTTCAATAACTTCTTCTATTTCCTTAGGGGTTATGGGACGATTTTGATGGTTTATCTGATCCTGATTAACTTTGGTACCTGGTGTCTGTCTAGAAAATAATCCATTTCATCTGTATTTTCTAGTTTTGTTGAGTATAGGCTTTTGGAGCAGGATCTAATAACATTTTAAATTTCTTCAGTTTCTATTGTTATGTATCCATTTTCATTTATGATTTCGTTAATTTAGATACTGTTTCTGTGACCTCCAGTTCGTCTGGCTAAGGGTCTATCTATCTTGTTGCTTTTCTCCAAGAACCAGTTCCTGGTTTTGGTGTTTCTTTGTACAATTCTTTTTGTTTCTACTTGATTGATTTCAGCCATGAGTTTGATTATTTCCTGCCATCTAATCTCCTTGGGTTTATTTGCTTCTTTTTCTTCTAGAACTTTCAGATGTGCTATCAATCTGCTTGTATATGCTGTCTCAAATTTCTTTATGGTACACTCAGAGCTGTGAGTTTTTCTCTTAGCACTGCTTTCATTGTGTCCCACAAGTTTGGGTATTTTATGCGTTCATTTTCATTAAATTCTAAAATATCTTTAATTTCTTCCTTTATTTTCTCCCTGACCAAGTTATCATTGAGTAGATAGTTGTTCAGCTTCCATGTATAAATGGGCTTTCTGTTGTTTTGTTGTTGTTGTTGTTGTTGTTGAAGACCAGCCTTAGTCTGTGGTGATCTGATAGTTTGCATGGGATTATTTCAATCTTCCTATATTTGTTGAGTTCTCTTTTGTGACCAATTATATGGTCAGTTTTGTAGAAGATACCATGAGGTGCTGAGAAGTTGTATTCTTTTGTTTTAGGGTGAAATGTTCTCTAGATATCTGTGACATCCATTTGGTTTATAACTTCCATTAGGTTCACTGTGTCTCTGTTTAAGTTCTGTTTCCATGATCTGTCTATTGCTGAGACTGGTACGTTAAAGTTTCCCACTATTATTGTGTAAGGTTCAATGTGTGCTTTGAGCTTCAGTAATGTTTCTTTTACAAATGTGGGTGCCTTTGTATTTGGAGCATAGATGTTCAGAATTGAGTGTTCCTCTTGGTGGATTTTTTTCCTTTGATGAGTATGTAGTGTTTTTCTCTATCCTTTTTGATAACTTTTGACTGAAAGTCTATATTTAATTGGTTACTAGAATGCTATCCTGGTTTGTTTTTTGAGTCCATTTGCTTGGAAATATTTTTTCTAGCCTTTTACATTTAGTTAGTGCCTGTCTTTGCAACTGAGATGTGTTTCCTGTATGCAGAAAATGCTGGGTTCTGTTTATGTATCTAGCCTGTTGACCTATGTCTTTATTTGGGAATTGAGTCCATTGATGTTGAGAGATATCAAGGAGCAATGATTGTTATCCCCTATTATTTTTAGAGGTGGAATTATGTTTGTTTAGTTCTCTTCTTTTGGGTTTGTTGTGAGATAAGTTTCTTGCTTTTTGTCTCCCTGTGTTGGAATTTTCTTTTTATTAATCTTTGTAAGGCTGGATTGGTGAAGAGATATTGTTACATTTGTTTTTTTTCATGGAATATATTGGTTTCTCCCTCTATGGTAATTGAGTGTTTTGGTAGGTATCGTAGCCTGGGCTGACATTTTTGTTCTTTTAGGGTCTGTAGGACATCTACCCAAGTTCTGGCTTTTAGAGTCTCTGTTGAAAGTCTGGTGTAATTCTGATGGTTCTCTCTTTATATGTTACTTGACCCTTTTCCCTTACTGCTTTCAAGATTCTTTCTTTGTCCTGTGCATTTGGTGTTTTAATTATTATGTGATGGGAGGAATTTCTTTTCTGGTCGCATGTGTTTGGTGTTCTGTAGGCTTCTTGTATGTTTATGGGCATTTCTTTTTTTAGGTTAGGGAAGTTCTCTTCTATAATTTTGTTAAAGATATTTGCTGGCCCTTTGAGTTAGGAATCTTAACTTTCTTCTATACCTATTATTCTTAGGTTCATTCTATTCACTGAGTCCTGGATTTCTTGAATGTTTTGAGTTAGGAGTTTTTTGCTCTTTGTATTTTCTTTTACTGTAGTGATCATGTGTTCTATGGTATCTTCTACACTTGAGATTCTTCTATCTCTTGTATTCTGCTGGTGAAGCTTACATTTGTGACTCTCCCCAAGAGACAGTTATTGAAGTGCCTATTATAAGACCTTGGCCAATGAAAAACCAAAGAAATACCAACTAACCACCCAGCCACTGAAGAGGTAGATTAGAATCATTGCATAATGCACTCTGGGAGCCTGAGGACCAAGATTCAGAACCTCAGACTCCCTAAAAAAGGTATTCATATACTACATTTATTCAGTAGAACCTGAAAAGATTCCTGTGTTAAGGATGGCTAGTGAGACTAGATAGGCTCTTGAGCTCAGGGCTCATACTGAAATCCCAGATGTAGTGGGGAGCTAGGAGAGAGACACCTGATAGCAACCACTGGCCTCCACACACATGTGGTGTGCTATGTAGCATATGTGAACCAGTGTGAATGTGTATGCTCCTCTCATAAAAAGGCAAACCCACCTCAACAGTAAAAAAAAGAAGCATAAAAATGAGAACAACACAAAGTTCCCTTAAACAAACCAAGGACAAAAGTAACATTGAGAGGACCTTGCTTCTGAAGCCATGGAGACAGGACTTTGTGGAGACCGGTTTTTACAACAAAGAATATTTTCCTTGTCTATTCTCTTTGTCCTCCCTCAATCTCAAGAGGAACAAACACTGTTTTCTCCTATGAGTCACAATGAATATGATCTTGGGCCCTTCCCCCTTCTTAGTCCCTCCTCCTCTTTTGTCAAGTTTCTGCCCCACCCTGCCCCACTGCCCAGTGGCAACTGGAATATCCTTGTGTCAATTCACCTAGGTATCTCCTGCTTTCTCCTTTTGTACTCTCCTCCCTCTGTGCTTGCCTGAGTGTCTGCCACATGCCTGAGTCATTATCACACCTTGGTGACAGTCACTAACATTGTCTGTTCTTGATAAATAAGCCACCAGCCTCAGTGAAATTGTGACATCAATACAGAATGAACCAAGACAGCAGTTGTAATTAAACTGGGCTATTTCATAGTCTTGGAACGCCTTCTCTGTTGATCTTCTGCCCTAGTATTCTATGGTAGAGCATATGGAGGGACATGTTGGTGATCCCTGACACTTTCAGGGCACCTCAGATGTTCTGTACCTTCCCTAAGCTCTTGGTGCCTCTGAAGACATCTTTCAGTGGGTTATATACCCAGTGGCTCTCACTGATTTTCCCCCAACCAACCCTTTAGGACAGGGTCTCTGTATTATGTATCTCTGGCTGTCCTGAAACTCACTACGTAGAGCAGGCTTGCCTCTAACTCACAGAGATCCATTTGCCTTTGCTTCCTTGGGCTTAAAGTCTTGTACCACTATCCCTGGCTGTCTTAGTCAGGGTTTCTATTCCTGCACAAACATCATGACCAAGAAGCAAGTTGGGGAGGAAAGGGTTTATTTGGCTTACATTTCCATACTG
>NW_018393925.1:2574-8158 GCF_900095145.1 Mus pahari | reverse complement strand
GTCTTGCTTCCCTCTGGCTTGCTCAGCCCACTCTCTTATAGAACCCAAGACTACCAGCCCAGAGATGGCACCACCCACAAGGGGCATTTCCCCCTTGTTCACTAATTGAGAAAATGCCCCACAGCTGGATCTCATGGAGGCATTTCCCCAACTGAAGTTCCTTTCTCTGTGATTACTCCAGCTGTGTCAAGTTGACACAAAACTAGCCAGTACACTGGCCTAGTGTCTCTTTGATGGTCTAACCACAATAGCTAGATTAAATCATAATTTTGTCACATTTAAAAGAGGTGGGGGCCAGCCTGTTGTGGCACATACCTTTTAATTACAGCTCTTTGGAGGTAGAGTCAGGTAGATCCTGTGTTCTAGGACAGCCAGGGCTACACAGAGAAACCCTGTCTTGAAAAATCCAAACCAAACCAAACCAACCCAACCCAAATCAAACCAAATCAACCAATCCATCAGTCTACCAACCAACCAACCAAACTTACATACAAGCAAATAAAAGTATAGCAGTAGTTGCTCTCTGGGCAAAAACACTTGCTGCCTGCCATACATAAGGGTTTTAATTGTGTCCTTTGAGATCACATAGTGAAAATCAAGAACTAGCTCCTCAACAGTGTCCTCTGACCTCCTTACCCACACCCACCATGGCATGCCCTTTCAATAAACAATAAATGTTATTAAAGAAAATACATAAAGTGAATTGTGTTTACTGACATTTAGCAGCAGATTCATTCTGTGATGGAGGAAGCCCTTGTCTCAGTTAATGTTCTATAGCTCTAACATGTGACCTCACTTGATCCTGGTAAATGAATCTTTGCATACACTCATTTCCCTCCCCTTGCTACCCCTAACATTTCTAAAGTTTGATGGGGAGGTTGAACAAATATTTATTTTCAAGCCAGTCGTGGTGGCACACACCTTTAATCCTAGCACTTGGGAGACAGAGGCAGGCAGATTTCTGAGTTCAAGGCCAGCCTGATCTACAAAGTAAGTTCCAGGACAGCCAGGGCTACACAGAGAAACTCTGTCTTGGAAAAAGAAAACCAAAAAAATATTTATTTTCTACAGTTATCTTCAAATTTTGCCCCCTTATTACTGTGGAGTGCACAAGTGGGTCTTATGTAAGGAAGACAAGTGTCAACAAGAAAATGTCAACTGAGGGACTCTGTTCTAAAATAATGTGTCATTTTTGTAAGGTTTTGGGGTGAGATAGGTCCAGAGGAAAAGGTTGGACATATTAATGGTGAAACTGTCACACAGATGAGTCGACTGTTTGACTTAGTGACAAAGTGTTGTCATCTAAAAAGCTCATACCAGAGACCACAAACTGAGTAATAAGAAATTGATCTCTCCACCAACTCCTGAGCTTTACATGTTTTAAATTAGTTAATTGTTTTGTGTTGGGCTGCATTCAAAGTGACTCTGGGTGCATGATGCTTGTGGGCTGAGAGTTGACAACCTGCAAGTGGTCATGTCTAAGCTGGTGTACACACAAGCAGCACTAAAAGGACTTGGCATATATATGTTTATGTGTGTGTGTATTTGTATGTGTATGTGTATGTAGTTGAAAGGGGTTGGAGCAATATGGGAAGTTGGAGAGGGGACAGAGAATGGCACAAATGATGTAAATATAGTACATTTGCATATCATTCTCAAGAAATGTAAAAAAAGCAAGTGAATATTTTCTTAATATTTTTGGAGAATATTTTTGTTAGGTTGATGAAATATAATAGGTTTACATTTCTATAAACAAATAGTTTTCACTATAATATTATGTCCAGACTTCTGGGAAGACATGACTTTTTCTGTTTTTAAAGGCTCAGTTTGTGTGTGTGTGTGTGTGTGTGTGTGTGTGTGTGTGTGTCTGCATGCCTTGCCTTGAAGTCAGAAAAGGGATTCACTGAAGTTAAAAGAAGCAATGAACCTCTGAGTGGTGGTGGTGGCACTTGTTTTGTTTTTGTTCCTCCCCCCCATTAATTAATTTATGAATTCACTTTACATCCTGGTCGATGCCCCCTCCTAGTTCCCCACCACCGACACTCCCCCATTCCTCCTCCCCTTCTTTTTCTGAGAGGATGGAGGCTCCCCTGTTATCCCTCCACTCTGGTACATCAAGGCTCTGCAGGCTAGGTGTTATTATACCAATGAGAACAGACAATGTAGCCCAGTTAGAGGAACCGATTCCATAGGCATGTAAGGGGAAGTCCTGTGGCTAAGGTCTTGTTCCCCAATTGGTTCTAGACTTGTCAATAAAGACTGCTGGGGCCTAATTGCTGAAAGGACGGTACAGGTGGGACTTCTAGTTCCCAAAAGGAAAAGGAGACACAGGGAAAGAAATAAGGGCTTTTTCTGCCTTGCTTTGGAATGAGAAGAAAGCTGCAATCATGTAAGATCTTGTGGCAGCTAGGTCCTGTGTCTTTCCTTTGGGTGGGGGCTAAGGATGTTGGCTGGGGTTAGCTGATGCAAGCCACTATGTTTAGGGCATTCAGAGAGACAGAAATAATAAATTGATAAGTATGGGAACTAAAATAAAGGGGGCCCTGGGATCCCTGGGGAAAAGTGGGGAGGATAAGGGGCCTAATGTCTGGCCAGAGTTCCTGTGCTCTGGGCAGGCAGACACAGGCAGAGCTACCAGGCACTTTCCACACAGCTCTGGGTGGAGATCTAAGCCTCTGACCCACGCAGCAGGGGGTGGAGAAGGGGCAGCCCCTGACCCGGGACCCTGAGGTTATAGGAGAGAAGGATGAGGGAAGGAGTTCCCAACACTGGCGAGAGTGGCACAGCAGATCTAGATGGAACAGAGAGCTTTATTATAGAAATGAAGTGGGGAAAAGAGAAGGTAGAAAAACAGAGAGAGAGAGAGAGAGAGAGAGAGAGAGAGAGAGAGAGAGAGAGAGAGAGAGAAGAGGACAGGATAGGACAAAGAGAAAGGAGAGAGGAGAGAAGACAAAGAGAGGGGAGAGAGAAGTAAGATAGAGGGGTAAGAGGGAGAAAAGAGAGTGGCAAGTAAGAGAAAGAGGTGGGGGCTGAACAGCCCTTTTTATGGTCTTCACTGTTGCTTGGTAACTGGGGAGGAGTTTGGCCTGACGGTCAGAAGCTTGGGCCATTGTATATATGACTACTGACCATGCTTCCCTTGTGGGGACTGTGGGGGGCGGTAACTTAGGCAGGGGCCAGAGTTCCAGGAGCATGAGGGAATGCCTACCGTGTCATGTAGTTGAATTATGACCATCAGGGTTCAGACCTCAGCTCAACTGGATACCAGCCTGCAATTCCCCACAGGTAAGGGCACACATTTCTAGGAAATAGGTATCTTTGCCCAGTAATTGTGCCTAGATGCAAGTTCTAAAGGAAATGGAGCAGTGTTTGTGCATTTTATACAGGGATTCAAGTCTTGGGATTGGGCTGGTAAGTCAACACCGCCAGGAGCAAAGGTGGGTAGAATAGGAAGTCAGGAGTAGGACAGTTGTGGCAGATTCCAGGGCAAAGCCAGGTGGAACAAAAGGGATCCAGGAGAGGCCAGAACCAGGGCAACAGCTCCTGGGCAAAGGGAGAGCATGCTTATAAAACTACACACAACACACAGGCAACAACTTTAGGGACAACCCTTGCTCCAGTTTTTGGGGACCCATGTGAAGACTGAGGTGCACATTTGTTACATATGTGCAGGTATAGTGGGCTAGGTCCAGCCTATCTATACTCTTTGATTGGTAGCTCAGTGAGAGTACCCAAGGGTCCAGGTTAGTTGACTCTGTTGATCTTCCTGTGGGCCCCCTTTGGGCTCCTCAATTGTTTCCCCAGTTTTCCTCTAAGAGTCCCTGAGCTCTATCCAGTGTTTGGCTGTGAATCTATGCATCCATCTCAGTAAGCTGCTGGGTGGAGCCTCTTGGAGGACAACCATTCCTGGTTCCTGTCTACAAGCTTAACAAATTATCATTAATAGTGTCAGGGATTGATGCTTGCTCATGGGATTGGTCTCAATGTTGGGCTGGTTGTTGGTTGGCCATTTCCTCAGTCTCTGCTCCATCTTTGTCCCTGCATTTCTTGTAGACAGACCAAAGTTTGGGTTAAATGTTTTTGTCGGTGGGTTGGTGTCCCTATCCCTCCATTGGAAGTCCTGCTGGACTACAGGAGGTGGCCTCTTCAAGTTGCATATCTCCGTTGATATGCTTTCAGCTCAGGCCTCCCATATTGATTCCTGAGATCCTTCCTTATTCCAGGTCTCTGGCATCCCATAGAGATGCCCCAACTCCTCACCTCCAGCAGCTGCACACTTCATCTGATCCTGAGCTCTGATGTTCCATTTCTCCACATTTCTGGGTACATTCTTTTAATAATAGAACTCAGAAGGTAGAGGCAAGTAGATCTCTCCAAGTTTCAGACCAGCCTGGTCTATAGAGCAAGTTCCAGGAAAGCCGGGGCTACACAGTGAAACCCTATCTCAAAAAAACAACAAAAAAAAAAACCCAAAAAGGTATTTACTACATATTTAGTTGTTTATGTGTGAGCATATATGTATGTGGCTGAAGAGACCAGAAGATAACCTGTGGGAATTCATTTTTCTATTCCATCATATAGATGCTGGGAATTGAACTCAGGTTGTCAAGTTTTGAGAAAGGTGACTTTGTACTCTGATCTAACTTGTGAGCCTGTAAATTTCATTGTTAGTGTGACAGCAGATATCCACATTGTTTTCTGTGCTAAGAATCTTAAGTTTGAGTTGAATCCAGTTTTTCATGGAGTGTTCTCTTGTGTCCCCCATCCCACATCACTGAATTTTGTTTCCTACTCGTTAGCTTAGGACTTTTTATTTTGGTAGTGATTCTCACAAGAAAGGCACACATATATTGCTTTGCTCTTGCCTTTTTTGAGTTTGATTTCGAGCAGTTAAAAATGTGCTGGGCATGGTGCCCTCCATACTAAGTCTCTGGGTTGCTATGGCCTTGTGAAATCTTTTGGAATTTATCTAAGAAAAAATTAAAAATTCAGTAACTATCAGTTTGTGCAAGTTCATGACTTAGCTGTTGGTCTCCACTTCTGTAACATGGCCTTTAGATACTTAAGAAAAAAATCTTTGTGTGTATGGGTGTCTTGCTGGCATGTATATCTTTGCACTATATATATGTCTGTGTACCAGTGGGGGCCAAAATAGGACTACAATAACCCAGGATCTGGAGATAAAGATAATTGTGAGCCACCAGAAGGATACTGGGAATTGAACACAGTTCCTTTATAAGAGCAGACAATGATCTACACTGCTGAACCATAGCTTTGCCTCCAACATGGGTACAAAAGCTTAATTATCTGAGGGACTTATCATGAGGACAACAAAGAGAGTGTAAAGGCACTTATTTTATGTATGTATGTATGTATGTATGTATGTATGTATGTATGTATGTATGTATTATTTTTATTATTATTTTCTTTATTTACATTTCAAATGCTATCCTGAAAGTTCCCTATACCCCACCACCACCTCTGCTCCCCTACCCATGCACTCCCACTACTTGGCCCAGGTGTTCCCTTGTGCTGGGTCATATAAAGTTTACAAGACCAAGGGGCCTCTCTTCCAATGATGGCC
>NW_018393925.1:0-1474 GCF_900095145.1 Mus pahari | reverse complement strand
TGTTTTTATTTTCAATTTCCTGATGACTAAGGATGTTGAACATTTTTTCAGGTGTTTCTCAGCCATTCGGTATTCCTCAGTTGAGAATTCTTTGTTAAGATCTGTACCCCATTTTTAATGGGGTTATTTGAATTTCTGGAGTCCAGTTTCTTGGCCTCTTTGTATATATTGGATATTAGTCCTCTATCAGATTTAGGATTGGTAAAAATCCTATCCCCATCTATTGGTGACCTTTTTGTCTTGTTGACAGTGTCTTTTGCCTTAAAGAAGCTTTGCAATTTTATGAGGTCCCATTTGAAAATTCTTGATTTTACAACACAAGCCACTGGTGTGCTGTTGAAAATTTTTTTTACTGTGCCCATATCTTCGAGGCTTTCCCCCACGTTCTCCTGTATCAATTTCACTGTCTCTGGTTTTATGTGGAGGTCTTTGATCCACTTAGACTCGAGCTTAGTACAAGGAGATGAGAGTGGATCAATTCTCATTCTTCTTCATGATAGCCACCAGTTGTGCCAGCACCATTTCTTGAAAATTCTGTCTTTTTTCCACTGGATGGTTGTAGTTCCCTTGTCAAAAATCAAGTGATCATAGGTGTGTAAATTCATTTCTGGATCTTCAATTCTATTCCATTGATCTACATGTCTGTCTCTGTACCAGCACCAGGCATTTTTTTTTAATCACAGTTGCTCTGTAGTACAGCTTAAGGTCAGGCATGGTGATTCCACCAGAGGTTTTTTTATTGTTGAGAATGGTTTTTGCTATCCTAGGATTTTTACTATTTCAGATGAATTTGCAAATCGCCCTTTGTAACTCTGTGAAGAATTGGGTTCGAATTTGATGGGGATTGCATTGAATCTGTAGATTCCTTTTGGCAGAATGACCATTTTGACTATGTTAGTCCTGCCAATCCGTGAGCATGGCATGTATACCAATCATATCATATGCAAATAATGATATTTTGACTTCTTCCTTACCAATTTGTATCCCCTTGATCTCCTTTTGTTGTCCGATTGCTCTGGCTAGGACTTCAAGTATTATATTGAATAGTTAGGGAGAAAGTGGGCAGCCTTGCCTAGTCCCAGATTTTAGTGGGATTGCTTCGAGTTTCTCTCCATTTACTTTAATGTTGGCTACTGGTTTGCTTTAGATTGCTTTTATTATGTTTAGGTAGGGGCCTTCTATTCCCAATCTTTCCAAGTCTTTTATCATGAAGGCATGTTCGATTTTTTCAAATGCTTTCTCAGCATCTAACGAGATGATCATGTGGTTTTTGTCTTTGAGTTTGTTTATGTAGTGTATTACATTGTTGGATTTCCTTATATTAAACCATCCCTGCATCCCTGGGATGAAGCCTACTTGGTCATGATGGAGTATCATTTTGATGTGTTCTTGGATTCGGTTTGTGACGATTTTATTGAGAATATTGCATCGATAGTCATAAGGGAAATTGGTCTGAAGTTCTCTTTCTTTGTTG
>NW_018393924.1:7557-9147 GCF_900095145.1 Mus pahari | reverse complement strand
TATTTGTAAGAAATAAACCAAGTAAAAGTGAATTTGATATGTCCACTATAGGTTTCTTTCAATCACAGTTTTCTCATTTATTTTTAAACATAATGTAACAAGANTGGAAAAGATTGAGTTTAAGAATCAGAACAAAACCGTTTGTGTGGAAACAAAATTAACAGATGTTTTAAAATGTGATTCCTCTCTCTTTGTCATATGCAGGCTGACTCTCTTTTCAATACAAATTCATATCACAGTAATCATGATTTCTCAAGGAGAACTTTCATGGTCTGCTTCTCCCTTTTGAAGGGCCTCCCAACCAGAAAATGTGGCATGTAAATTTCAGAGTTCCCCCTATTCAGTATGATCTAAAGCTTATTAGCTTTGTGTTTGTTATCCTTAGTCTTTATTTTGTTGAGAAATTTTCATTGTCTTTTGATTGCCTTCAGAGCTTTTATCTTGAATAAGTGTTGGATTTTATCTGAACCCTTTTTTCTCTAATTAGATGATTATGGGATTTCTGTGCTTGAGTTAATTTGCTCTAGTCACTGGGCATTTGACACCCTCTTCTTAACTCTGTGGGAACTAAACATTGAGACAGGCAAAACCAACCAACCTACCAACTAACCAATTAACAAACAAACTACCAACAAACAAACATATAATAAAAAATAAAAATGAATTAAGATTAGTAAGAAAAAAAAATCAATGCATGGTGGTACACACCTATAACCCCAGCATTTGGGAAGTAGAGGCAGATGTATATCTATGAATTTGGGGCCAACTTGTTCTACATAGTTAGTTCTAGGACAGCCAAAGCTGCACATTGGGACACTGTGGGATACTTATGCATCTCCCACATTTTCACAAAGCTTTTACTCAGTTTATTCCCTGCTATATAGCCGACAATGACAATGTGGAGACTGCCTGCTTGAAAGCTCACCAATGTATTTTTTAAAAAGGGAAAAAACACTTTTGAGACAATGTATTGCCATAGTAAGTATCTTTGGCTACCATGGTACTCGCTATATAGACCAAGCTGGCCTTACACTCACAGACACTTGCATGACTCTGCCCCCAAGTACTGGGATTGTAGGTGTTTATTATGAAGAAAGAAAATATCTAGAAGCATAGCAATTTTAACAGAGACACATA
Source organism: Mus pahari (assembly GCF_900095145.1). NCBI lineage: Eukaryota > Metazoa > Chordata > Mammalia > Rodentia > Muridae > Mus > Mus pahari. Next base: position 8,010 of record NW_018393924.1, on the reverse strand, counting down.
ATTACTTCTGTTGATTAATTATATAAAATTAATCTGGAATATCCAACATTAACTGTGAAAAGACAATCAATAATCGGATACAATTTGTAAAAGAAGCCATAACATTTCTATTTGTAGATGAGGTGATAATATAAAATAGGGATTCCAAATATTCTTTGAATGAACCTGTACAGCTGATAAACAGCTCCANCAAAGTGGCTGGGAACACAGTTAACTCTAAGAAATCAGTAATTTGTATCCCTTATTTAANTGATAAACTGGCTGAAAAAGAAATTAGGAAAACAACACCTTTACAATAGCTACAAATAGCATAAAATATCTCCTGTAACTCTAATGAAGCAAGTGGAAAATTTGTATGACAAGAACTTTAAATCACTGAAAAACTTAAAGAAGATATCAGAAAATGGAATGATCTCCCATGTCCATGAATAGTTAGAATAACATACTGAAAAT
>NW_018393924.1:4836-6553 GCF_900095145.1 Mus pahari | reverse complement strand
AACCCTGAGATTCCATCTCACACCAGTCAGAATGGCTAAGATTAAAAATTCAGGTGACAGCAGATGCTGGCGAGGTTGTGGAGAAGGAGGAACACTCCTCCCTTGTTGGTCGGATTGCAAGCTTGTACAAAGACTCTGGAATTCAGTCTGGCGGTTCCTCAGAAAATTGGACATTGTACTACTGGAGGATCCAGCAATACCTCTTCTGGGCATATACCCAGAAGATCTTCCAACTCTTAATAAGGACACAGGTTCCATAGCAGCCTTATTAATAATAGCCAGAAGCTGCAAAGAACCCAGATGTCCCTCAATAGAGGAATAGATACAGAAAATGTGGTACATTTACACAATGGAGTACCACTCAGCTATTAAAAACAAAGAATTTATGAAATTATTGGGCACATGGATATATCTGGAGGATATCATCCTTAGTGAGGTAACCCAATCACAAAAGAAGTCACTAGATATGTACTCACTGATAATTGGATATTAGCCCAGAAACATAGAATACCCAAGATACATTTTGGAGTACACAAGAAAACTCAGAAGGAAGACCATCGTGTGGATACTTCAATCCTCCTTAGAATAAGGAGCAAAATACCCATGAAAGGCTATAGGTAAAGAGACAAAATTTAGAACTAAGATGAAAAAATGGACTATTCAGAGACTACCCCATCCAGGGATCCATCCCATCATCAGCCACCAAACCCAGATACTAATGCACATGTCAGCAAGATTCTGCTGAAGGAACCCTGATATAGCAGCCTCTGGTGAGTCTATACCAGTGCCTGGCAAACACAGAAGTGGATGCTCACAGTCAACTCTTGGATGGAACACAGAGCCCCCAATGGAGGAGCTAGAGAAAGTACCCAAGGAGCTGCAACCCTGTAGGTGGAACAACAATATGAACTAACCAGTACCCCCTGAGCTCATGTCTCTAGTTGCATATGTAGCAGAAGATGGCCTGATAGGTCATCATTGGGAAGAGAGGCCCCTTGGTCTTGCAAACTTTAGATGACCCAGCACAGGGGAATGTCAGGGCCAAGAAGTGGGAGTGGGTGGGTAGGGGAGCAGGGGTGGGAGGAGGTTATAGGAACTTTTGGGATAACATCTGAAATGTAAATAAAGAAAATATCTAATAAAAAAAGAAAGAAACTTTAGTAAAGCTCAAAGCACACATTGAATGTCACACAGTAATAGTGGGAGACTTCAACACACCACTCTCACCAATGAAGAGATCCTGGAAACAGAAACTAAACAGTGATACATGGACATTAACTGAAGGAATGAAACAAATGGATTTAACAGATATCTACAGAACATTTTATCCTAAAACAATATGATATACCTTCTTCTCAGCACCTCATGGTACCTCCTCCAAAATTGATCCCATAATCAGTAAAAAAAACAGGTCTCGACAGACACAAAATATTGAAATTATCCCATGCATCCTATCAGATCACCAAGGACTTACACTGATCCTCAATAAAAGCATAAATAATAGAAAGCCAGAATTCACGTGGAAACTGCACAACACTCTACTCAATGATACTTTGGTCAAGGAAGAAATAAAGTAAGAAATTTAAATTTTTTAGAGTTTAATGAAAATGAAGACTCAACATACCCAAACTTAGGAAAATTCATAATACTGATTGCATCCAAGAAGAAACTAGAGCGAGCATACACTAGCAGCCTGACAGCACACCTAGAAGTTCTA
>NW_018393924.1:1760-3195 GCF_900095145.1 Mus pahari | reverse complement strand
ATTCTATGAAGCCACAATTACTCTGATACCTAAACCACACAAAGATCCAACAAAGAAAGAGAACTTCAGACCAATTTCCCTTATGAAAATCAGTGCAAAATTACTCAATAAAATCCTTGCAAACTGAATCCAAGACCACATCAAATCAATTGTCTATCATAACCAAGTAGGCTTCATCCCAGGAATGAAAGGATGGATTAATATACAAAAATATATCAACTTAATCCACCATATAAACAAATTCAAAGACAAAAACCACATGATGACCTCATTAGATGCTGACAAAGCATTTGAGAAAATCCAACACACATTCATGATAAAAGTCTTGGAAAGATCAGGAATTCAAGGCCTATGCCTAAACATAATAAAAGAAATATACATCAAACCAGTAGTCAACATCAAACTAAATGGAGAGAAACTTGAAGCAATCCCACTAAAATCAGGAACTAGACAAGGCTGCTCACTTTCTACCTACCTATTCAATATAGTACTTGAAGTCCTAGCTGGTGCAATTAGACAACAAAGGAGATCAAGGGGAAACAAATTGGAAACAAAGAAGTCAAAATATTACTATTTGCAGATGATATGATAGTATATATAACTGTCCCTAAATAGTCCACCAGAGAACTCCTAAACCTGATAAACAGCTTCAGTGTAGTAGCTGGATATAAACGTAACTCTAACAAGTCAGTGACCTTTCTCTACATAAAAGATAAACATGATGAGAAAGAAATTATGGATACAACACCCTTCACAGTAGTGACAAAAAATATAAAATACCTTGCTGTAACTGTAACTAAGGAAGTGAAAGGTCTGTATGACAAGAATTTCAAGTCTCTGAAGAAAGAAATTGAAAAAAATCACAGAAAATGGAAAGATCTCCCGTGCTCATGGATTGGCAGGACCAACATAGTCAACCTGTCTATCCTGCCAAAGCCAATCTACCGATTCAATGCAGTCCCCATCAAAATTCCAACTCAGTTTTTCACTGAATTATAAAGGGAAATTTGAAAATTCATCTGGAATAATAAAAAAATCTAGGACAGCAAAAACTATCCTCAACAATAAAAGAACCTTTGGTGGAATCACCATGCCTGACCTCACACTCTACTACAGAGCAATTGTGATAAAAACTGCATGGTACTGGTACAGCAACAGACAGGTAGATTAATGGAATAGAATTGAAGAACAAGAAATGAACCCACACACCTATGGTCACTTGATCTTTGACAAGGGAGCTAAAACCTTCCAGTGGAAAAAAGAGCATTTTCAAGAACTGGTGCTGGCACAACTGGTAGTTATCATGTAGAAGAATGTTAATTGATCCATTTTTATCTCCTAGTACAAAGCTCAAATCTAAGTGGATTAAAGAACTTCACATAAATCCAGAGACACTAAAATTTATAGAGGAGAAAGTGGGGAAAAGCCTCGAAGA
>NW_018393924.1:0-1390 GCF_900095145.1 Mus pahari | reverse complement strand
CAGTCAGAATGGCTAAGATCAAAAATTCAGGTGACAGCAGATGCTGGCGAGGATGTGGAGAAAGAGGAACACTCCTCCATTGTTGGTGGGATTGCAAGGTTATACAGTTACTCTGTAAATCAGTCTGGTAGTTCCTCAGAAAATTGGATATAATACTACAGGAAGATCCATCAATACCTCTCCTGGGCATATACCTAGAAGGTGTTCCAAATTGTAGTAAGGACACATGCTCCACTCTGTTCATAGCAGCCTTATTTATAATAACCAGAAGCTAGAAAGAACNCAGATGTCCCCCAATAGAGGAATGGATACAGAAAATGTGGTACATTTACACAATGGAGTATTACTCAGCTATCAAAAACAATGAATTATGAAATTCTTGGGCAAGTGCATATATATGGAGGATATCATCCTTAGTGAGGTAAAGCAATCACAAATGAGGTCACTTGATATGCACTCACTGATAAGTGGGTATTAGCCCAGAAATTTAGAGTACCCAAGATACAATTTGCAAAACACAAGAAAATCAAGAAGAAGGAAGACCAAAGTGTGCATACTTCATTCTCTTTAGAATAAGGAACAAAATACCCATGGAAGGAGTTACAGACACAAAGTTTGGTGGTAACACATAAGGATAGACCATCCAGAGACTACCTCAACCAGGGATTCATCACATAATCAGGTACCAAACACAGACAGTATTGCCCATGTCAGCTACAAAAGTGAATGCTCACAGTCATCTATTGGATGGTACACAAGGCCCGCAATGGAGTAGCTAGAGGAAGTACCCAAGGAGCTGAAGGGATCTGCAACCCTATAGGTAGAACAACAATATGAACTAACCATTACCCCCAGAGCTCATGTTTCCAGCTCCATATGTAACAGAAGATGGCCTATTCAGCCATCATTGGGAAGAGAGGCCCCTTGGTCTTGCAAACTTTCTATGCCCCAGTATAGGGGAATGCAAGGGCCAAGAAATGGTAGTGGGTGGTTAGGGGAGCAGGGCATGTGGAGGGGGTACTTTCGTGATAGCATTTGAAATGTAAATGAAGAAGGTATCTAATAAAAAGTTGAAAAAAATAAAAAGGAATATTTTCCTGTTTTATTTTTCAGTATGTTTGTTGTAGGTTATAGGGCACATAATTTTCTTTTAATATTGTGTTTGTATTTTCATACTTTTCTAGACATTTTAGAAAATCAAAATGTGGGGAATTTTAGGATCTGGTATTCAGAGCATCATGTCATCCAATAATGACATTCTGTCCCCCCCCCTTTTTTTTTAACCTGTTTTTATTCTTTATATTGCTTTCTGTTATTTTATTGCTAAATATCTATATTCAATGGGAGTAAATGAGACACCTTATTTGTAATTCCTGATTTTATGAGAAAT
>NW_018393923.1:0-3671 GCF_900095145.1 Mus pahari | reverse complement strand
GGAATAGCATTTGAAATGTAAATAAAGAAAATAAAAAAAAAATAATTCAGCACTTGCATGATGGAGAAAGGGCTCAACAGGATCCCAGGCCAGTTTTCCGAACTCATATTACGTATCTTACCACAACATGTAACAACCATGGACAACCATGACTCAGCAACCGTTTTCAAATCTACTCTCAAATAGACATATGTGATATATGAATAATAAAATATTTTTTCTGGGATGTTACAGGACAAGGAATATACAATTCTATGGCAATGATAAGGGAAGAAGGTAGCTTCCCTAAATCTAGATCCTCACCTCTCCCTTTCCTCCTCCAAATCCAATCACCCAGTATGATCCCTAGCTCTGCAAGAAATCATCTGTTGATGTATCTTCCCATTCTTTCCCTCTATTCCCAAGAAAGTAAACAGGTCTTGGTTCAGTAATCTAATTTTGTTCCTCCTGAGAACCCCCTTACCATCCCTTAGCATCATAACCTATCACCATTTCAACTCCAAATATATATTCACATATTTACCTAGAATCTCCAGTGGCCACATCTATCAGGGTCCTAAAATAATTTTCACCTATCAAAAATTAGATTAAAATAAAATAATTAATTTAAATAGACATATAAACCCTAATGAAATTGAAACAATATTAAATTTCTCCCAATCAAAAAAAGCCCAGGGTCAGATGGTTTTAATGCAGAACTGTACCAGACACTAAAATAAAAGTTAATGCCAATATTTTTCAAATGATTCCACAAAAGAGAAACAGAAGGATCATTGTTCAATTCATTTTGCAAGGCCACAGTTACTTTGATACCCAAACTACATAAAGTCTCAACAAACAGAGAATTACTGATCATTTTCTCTTTATAAATATAGCTGCAAAAATTTCCAATAAAATACTTGCAAACTAAATTCAAGAACACATAAAAAAGATAATCCACAATTACTAAGTAGGTTTTATTTCAGAGATCCAGGGATAGTTCAACATAGATAAGTTAATAAATATGATCTACCACATAAACAAACTGAAAAATAAAAACAACATAATCTTTGTGGTGGTTTGAATAGGCATGGTTCCTATAGACTCATGTATTTTAATGTTTGGCCCATATGAAATGGAACTATTATGAGGCATGGCCTTGATGGGGTAAGAATAGACTTATTGGGGAAAGTGTGTCACTGCAGACTTTGAGGTATCCTATGTTCAAGTTACTCCCAATGTAGGAACACAGTCTCCTACTGCCAGAGGATCAAGATATAAAAGCCTAAGCTCCATCTGCAGCACCATGTCTACATGCATGCCACCATGTTTTCCTTCATGATGATAATGGACTAAACCTCTGAAATTGTAAGTCAGCCCTACTTAAAGATTGTATTTACATGAGTTGCCAGAGTCCTTGTATCTCTTCACAGCAATAAAACCCAAACTAAAAGAGAAGAACCAGGGACTACGATATTACTGTGATGGGCCTGACCATGCTTTCATTTGGAGGAATGTGGTTTTGGAGACTTTGGATTAGGAAAGTAATGGGATGCTTTAAAAGGAGCTTAATGGGTAAAACCTGTAAGAACATGGAAGATAATGATGCTGAGGGTGATTTGAATTGTGGTGGGTAAGCTCAAGAGGTGTCAGAGAAGAGTGTTAGTTTGCAAGCTAAATATTATACATTTATATTTATACTTAGATTAATTGTATTAGTAAGGGAAATCTCAATACAGCGTAGCATAAATTCTGTTCTGTAGTTAGTAGTGCTTATTGTTATGAAGAGGATTTTGATGAAAATGAGCAAGCTGAACAAGGAATAATATAGAATATAGCATTCATGGATAAAAGATGCACCAGAAATTGGAATAGAGCTAATTCTGTGTTCAAGGAGATAAACAGATTAAAGATATTAAATGGAATAAAGGAAGTAGTGACCTCAGGGCAAGATCCCATCAATCTAAGCTTCCATCTTGTGAAAACAAATTAAAGAACAGTTTAAGTACAGACTGAGTTTCATGTCAACCAGACACTGTCAGTGAAGGAAACCATGGAAGACAGAAAACAAGTGAAGATATAATTGACCCAGAAAACACTAGAACTTAACAGCTTTTGCCACATGGCTCTGGCTCTATAATCAAGGATAAAAGAAACTGGTTATGGAGTCTCTCTCTATGACTAAGTCAAGCCCCTGTGACCACTAATGTTTCAGGAGTGTTCCTGCATGGAGTCCCCAAAAGGTCATTTGTGAAGCTGTGAAGGTGAATCCTGGATTTTCTTAGAGTCCACAAGATGTTGGAAATGCCCAAACCCTGGGATATCTGCTGAAGAAAGTTTTTATGAGTGAATGGAACGAGAAATGTGTTGCAGTCAACAAAGCTGAAAGAGTGTGAAATCTGAAGATTATTTTGACATCAGATATGGAGATGAAGAATTTGAAGTTTGCCCAGCTGGTTTTTTGGTTGCTTTGCTCCAGTATTTCACTACTATTCTCCCTTTCATACATTTAGGAACAATAATGTAGGTCTTGCAACTTTATATGTTGGAAATATGTGATTTTCTTCATTTATTTTTTTTCTTTCTAAAACTGGGGAATTAAGTTAAGGCATTACATAAATCTCAAAAGATATTTTGACTGTGATAAACCATGGGAACGTTTGAAGATGGACTAAATACATTTAACATTATGTTATGGCTACAAGTATGTGAGGTCAGGGTGTGTAATGTGATGGCCTGTGTAGACTCATATGTTTAAGAGCCTGGCCCATAGAAAATGGCACTATTAGGAGGAAGGGCTTGTTGGAGTATGTATTGCCTTGCTTACGGAAGAGTGTAGGTGGGCTTTGAGGTCTTCGGTGTTCAAGCTATGCCCAGTGTAGCTCACAGTCTCCTGCTGCCCAAGTATCAAGATGTAGAAACCTAATTTTCTTCTCCAACACCATGTCTGCCTGGATGTCACTATATTTCCATCAATGATGATAGTGGATTAAACCTCTGAAACTGTAAGTCAGCCCCAAATTAAATGCTTTTCTTTATAAGAGTTGCCATGGTCCTTATATCTTTTTTAAACTTGTTTATTAATTATTTTCTTCATTTACATTTCAAATGTTATCCTGAATGTCCCCTATACCCTCCCCACACCCTGCTCCCCTACCCACCCGCTCCCACTTCTTGGCCCTGGCGTTCCCCTGTATGGGGCATATACAGTTTGCAAGACCAAGGGGCATCTCTTCCCAACGATGGCTGACTAGGCCATCTTCTCCTATATATGCAGCTAGAGACACCAGCTCTGGGGGTACTGATTAGTTCATATTGTTGTTTCACCTATAGGGTTGCAGACCCCTTCGGTTCCTTGGGTAATTTCTCTAGCTCCTCCATTGGGGTCTCTGTGTTCTATCCTATAGATGACTGTGGGCATCCATGCTTATATCTCTTAATAACAATAAAACACAATCAAAATCTCATTATATGTAGAATGGTCTTTGATAAAAATCCGATGTACTTCAAGATAAAGACCATGGAAAGATTATTGGTATAAGAAACATACCTAAGAGAGCGGACTGGAGAGGGGACCCGCAGCTGGACCCGATCGTCCTGCGCCTATCCTGCCCAGGAGGGGTGTTCGCCTGGCGGCTGTCCGCAGGCTGATCCAGCACCCAACACCTTGCCTCCCCGACCGAGGAGGGGTG
>NW_018393922.1:13186-24517 GCF_900095145.1 Mus pahari | reverse complement strand
TGAGATTGTCCCATCTCTGTTCTGGCTTCCTGTCTCTTAATGTGCCCTCTCAGTGCTGTGAAGGGGTACAGTCAGGGGCTCCCATGTGTTCACAGCTCTGTCCAGCACACTCCCTCCCCAGTCCTCTGAGCTGCACAGAAGAGGAAGCAGTCACTGAATCAGGCTGTCGTGAACCTCTTTGAGCTCCTGTAACTTCTGCTCCAGGTCCCAAGCTTGCTGATGAAGCTCTGCAGCAGACTGTGACTTAGCACCCTCATGCAAATGCTTCGAGTCTTCCACAAGGCTGACCACATCCAGCAGGAGGAAGATACCTATGGCGGCTGCACCCATGATCCGGGCTCCTTTGCTCATTGTCAGAGCGGTACCTCCAAAGGCTTCCTTCACCTGTTTAGCGGTTTGGGTTGATGTCTTTCCTGTGGTTATGAGACGCTTGGCATTATTTGCTAGGTTAGTGTTGGCTTTGGCCAACTGAATGGCATTAGTGCATTTCTGGATGCCTTTTATGTTTTGGATGGTATTTGTAGCTACAGAAAGAAGTCTGGGGCCACTCTGATCCACAACTTCTTTCATGTGCTTCATTGTGTCTTTGTTGGTTGGTACTAGCTTGCTGGCTTTAGCTTCAGCAGACACCACACTTACCTTTTCCACAATGCTTGTGGAAACACTAGTCACAGCTGCTGCTGCCCCCAGCCCCAAGCCAGTGGCTGACAGTACCAGACTGACTCCTGCTGTCACAGGTGCCAGAGCCAGACCAAGGATGGTCAGGGCTCCAGACACAGCACTGCTGGAGCTGGCCACCACCTGTGAGATGGNNCAGTCCCTGTGCACCTTGTCAACCTTGTCTGCCAGGGCATGGAGCTTCCTGATGCGATCCTCAAGCTCCAGTTTCACCCGAGGATAAGCATCCAAGAACCTTTCCTTTTGCCACAGGTCATTTTGGATCTCCTCTTCATCTTCTGCATCAGTATCAGCTGCAGCCTCACCCAGGGCTTCAATCAAGGCATCCTCCTCTTTCCTGTAAGAGGAGAGACAGCTGAGCGAGGAAGACAGCTTGTAAAGTAAGGTCTGTCTTGTGGGAACCACAGAGCATCATTCACTGTGAAGCACAGGAGAACGTTACAGCTCTGTAAGCTTTCTTACCGGGATGAGTACACTTGGTAAATCACACCATCTTTAGTTCTTAGGGACACAATGAATTCAAAGCCATTTATACATGCCCTTTAATTTTTTATTTTATTTTATGTGTATGAGTCCTTCTCCTGCATGTGTGTCTGTGTTNCATGTGCCCAGATGGTGCCAGTGGAGGACAGAGGAAGGAATTAGATCCCTAGAGCTGCAGTTCAATCACTTCAGACTCTTTTGTCCTCCAGCACAGCCTTCTATTGCTAAACAAAGACAGGTGAGGTTAGGTAAAATATTACTATTCTTACCAGAGTGAACTCTTCATGGAACACTAATGTTCCCTAAATTAAAGGGTTATTTCTTTTCTCCAGCCTCACCTCTCTTTGTTTAGAGTTCATAGGAAGAAGTGTTTGGCAGTGATGACATTGACCTTGAGGGAAGGCTCCCTTATTAAATGTCTAGCAATAGAAGGGTGTGCTGGAAGACGCCATGTCCTGCTGGCCAGGAGTGTCCATGTTTGCCTGGAGCCTTGTGCTGTGAGACTGCAAGTTGGAAATCTCTAAGACAGAAACCTGATATAGTACATTCTTTGAAGCTGGAGGTCTTTTTCTCACTGCAGTTGTGTGTACTCCTGAGCTGATGGGATAACTCACAGCTAAGATCTGTCCACTCAAAACACAGCACATAGATTTCCCTTCCAGCTGTGAGTAAAGGTAAAGAAACATGAGTGGATTCCACAGTCACATGTGGTGAATCCCTATTCACATGTGGGGAATCCCCATTCACATGTAGGGAGTTCCCCATTCACATGTGGTGAGTCCTCATTCACATATGGGGGATCCCCATTCACATGCGGGGAATCCTCATTCACATGTGGGGAATCCCCATTCACATGCAGGGAATCCTCATTCACATGTGGGGAATCCCCATTCACATGNGGGAATCCTCATTCACATGTGGGGAATCCCCATTCACATGCAGGGAATCCTCATTCACATGTGGGGAATCCCCATTCACATGTGGGGAATCCCCATTCACATGTGGGGAATCCCCATTCACATGCGGGGAATCCCTATTCACATGTGGGGAATCCCCATTCACATGTGGGGAATCCCCATTCACATGTGGGGAATCCCCATTCACATGTGGGGAATCCCCATTCACATGCAGGGAATCCTCACTCACATGGGCTCCTTTCCCTAAGGCATCATACTGTGCTTCTGTAAGAGTTTAAGTAATAGGGAATTGAGAATTCAAATACAGGTTCCTAAGCACTTCCATTAAGGCATTCTCAGCCTGAGAATGGTGAGGTGTGGTAGGGATTTTGCTGTCACCTCTGATTCCAGAGGAAGGAGACATTGAAGGCACAGACTTCCAGGAGGGAGGGAGACCCCAGTCACTTGTGTGAATAGTGTATTTGATGAAGGTCCAGCAAACTTCTAGACACTGAAGTTAGGTTGACAACATTTCTGTTCCTTGAGAAAACTTTAAATCTTGTAAACTGTTTCCTCAGTATAGATGGACCCTGGCTTTCTATGCTCTTCCTGTGCATCTTGTGCTTGCCCTGCACAGACTTGGCACGAATCCTAAGTCAGGTTGGGAGAACCCACTACCTTTCATGCTTAACCTCCATCAGGTTCCCATGCTCAGCCATTGGTGGGTTTGGCCTTGGCTTTCCTCAGGAGGAATCCCATGAGGTCAGCTTCACAATGCCCCTGCGCTCTGCTCTCTACTACCTGTCACTCAGCTCATCTGCTGTGAGTCTCCAGCTGAAGGAACTGACAGACTTGTTCTGTCTTTTGTCTTAGAGCAGCGGTCCTGAACAGTGCCTTCCTGCCTGTGGTAACATGTATCAGATTAACTGTTCTTTCCCATGGGAGCTTTCTTGGTGGGTGATACTCCATGTGAGCTCTCCCATGAGGCAATGTGTCCTGAGAACAACAGAAGCCTTAGAAGGGACCTGAGAATGTGGCTAAGTTGGTGCAGTGTTTGCCACACACACAGGAGGACCCAAGTTCATTCTTCCAGAGGCCACATAGGAAAGCCAGGTTCTGGGCCTGGGCCTGTCATCCCTGCTTGGGGATGCAGAGTCAGGAGGGTCCTCATGCTCTCTGGTCAGCCAATCTGGTCACAGTGATGAGTTCCAGGTAAGTAAAGGCACTTGTTATTGTAATGGGCTGGAGAGATAGTTTCTTTATTCAGAATGAATGCATGGTTCTCTTGCAGAACAAGTGAGTTCAGGTCCCAGCACCTACACTTGGTGGCTCACAGCTGTAGGGGTCTAGTGTCCTCTTGGGCCTTGATGTACTATGGACTTGACTGTACTATGGGTTAAGGAGCTCACAAGTCCTCCATCTCCTAACACAGTCGCCAAGTTAGGGCATTCACCAATGAGTTTAGGGACACAACTCAGTCCCTAACACTAGTGATATCATTAAACCAGCTTGTCCATTATCCATTCAAACTCTTGTGCATGGTCCTCTAATCCTGTCCTTTTCCCTTCCCATCTAGAGAGAAAAAGGCTTCACTGGGTCCTTGGCTGAGTACCTCTTGTTCTTGTCTTTTTGGAGCTCATCTTTATCTTCTCCATCAGGATTTGCAAAGATCTTAGCAAGAGATTCTCTCAAGACAGCTTCCTCTTCCCTGTAAAAGGAAAGACTGACTGATGAAAAGAATGTTTATAAAATAAACACACTGACATGTAAAAACCACACACACACACACATACATACAGGCACAGCCACATGTACACATACACACATTAAAACACACACACACACACATACACACACATACAAACACATGTACACACACATGTACACACACACATGTACAAACACATTAAATAACCTTTTTTAAAAGCTAACTTTCACAGAACACCTACTGTGTGCTGGATGCCTACTGCCTACTGGCTTTATGCTGAGCCCCCCCCACAGACATCATCTTATTTTTCTCACACAGGAGAGTTGGGGGTGAGGGTTCACCTCCTGCTGCTATGTATTGAAATGCTAAATTCTGTAGCCCAAGATCTAGCTGCCCCTAGACAAGGGAATTCCCACCACCCCAGCCATTGTTGTGTAAACTTTGCTCCCAAATGCAAAACCTTTTAGTTAAAAAAAAAAACAAAAACAAAAACTGGTGACAGCCAATTCCTGGGGAGAATAGAAGGGTTGAGTTACTGGGCAGGCAGTCAAAGGAGAAGGACAGTGAGAGGGAGGGAGAAGGAGGGAGGATGGAGGAGACAGAGATCTCCATTAGATGTGGAATACCAGGGACTCCCAGAACACACTGTTGGAGAGGAAATAACTGTTGGGGGAACACAGTTGGGCCAGTTTATCCATTAGAGATATAGATTAGAGACAATCACCTGACACTCAATCAATCTATCATAGTCTGTGCCTCATTCATTTGGAAGCTAGCCAGGGATAGAAATAATTCAATCCATCTACCCAGGAGCAGCAATGTGAGGAACAATCTTGTCACCTGTGGCTGCTGCCCTCTCCCTTCATCCAGAGGCTGTTCCCTGATAGGGAGTTAGGAGGAAATGGTCGCTGAGAAGGGACACCTAACCCTAAGTACTTGGTCTGCCTGAAGAGAGTATTCCTGCCTGTGAAAAGCCAACCACGCATGGGCTCTGGTTGTGCTAGTGTCCCCTAGGGAGGTGACCTGGACAAACCAACGTCTGCCACAAACTGTTTCCAGGTTTCCTCTTCAGCCATCAGGAGCTGCAGGTCCTCTAGGCTCTTCCTGTCCAGGAGGTACTGAGCCACAGTGTGAATGAAGCACTTTCTCTCTAGATGGGCAGGAAATGCATATGGTTAGAGGGATGTGCACAAGAGTTTGAGTGGGTCTGGGACAAGCTGGTTAAATGTGTGTCTGAGCACCTGCCACATGGAGTATTCTAATGGTGTCACTAGTGGCAGGGGCTGAATGTGCCCTTGAACTAATTGGTAAAAGCCCTAACCCTGGTGACTCTATTTGGAGACAGAGCACACCTAATATTGAAATTAAGTGAGGGTCTGTGTGAGCTCCCAACCCATCTTGTTAGCACCCTTACAGTCGTAGGCCATGTGCAGGAGTGGGGCACAAGACTGCTGACCTGGGGTGCCCATGACAGCTGCTAGGTGTAGGTGTCAGGCAGAGAACTTGACAGGTGTTCTTACAGGTCACCAGGTGTCCAGGCTACAGGAGGAAAAGGTACCTGTGCGACAGAATGGGGACAGCTAGGTGATCAGGGATCTGGGGCACACAGTTCTTTCAACAGTGGCTGCCAAGGACCAAAAGAACTTGACCCTCTGTTCTTCTGTTTCACTGGGCTCTGTCACTGCTATTTAATGACAGTCTTGTGACACCAGCCTTGCTGCTTTCTCGCCAGCAAGGTGAAAGGTTGCTGTCCTCTTGGGGACACTAGAGAAAGCTTCAGCTGAGAACAGAGGTGTGGAGAAAGAACAGATTCTTTTTCATACAGGAAGAGAGATGGAGAAAAATGTTCTCCTAGCCATCTGCGGGTGGAAACTGTCACCCACCCACCCCCGCCCACACACAGAGCAAAGGCTAAACCCTCCCTTGGGTAAAGGACACCCCACAATGTCCCTCTTCTTCACTTTCCTGATCCCTCCTTCAGTTCCTGCCCTGCTTTCCCCATGCCCCTCTTCCATTCTCTCTGTTAGCTGAGGTCCCTCTTGCCTGGGATACCCCACCCACCACTACTGAATGCTTTGTCTCCTTAACCATCCACTCCCCACTTTGGGAACCAAACCCAATTTCTCTCAACCTTTCCACACCAACCCCAGAAGCCTGTTGCAGACTGCCCCTCTCGCCGTTCATCGAGAGGCTCCACAGTCTTCCTCTCTTGGCCTCCCTATTTCTTGTAGCATAGGGCCAGGAAACATGATAAGTTAAAGAAATAAATTCCATATGCTGTCAATTGCTGGCCTACTGTGGGAGTCACAAGACCTATGGGGTTGATGAAGGTTCCAGAATTTTGGAGGACAATCAGCTAGACCCAGCTAGATCCCAGACCACTTACCTGTCTCCCCACCATCCCATGCCCATCTCTATCTGTCCCCGTGCCTCTCTGGTCCCTACCTCCTTTCACTGTGGCAATGGATGCAAGAGAAACTCATGAACAAAGGTTTTTCCTTATCTCGGCCATTCAGAATTACATGCCTACTACGACACTGGGTTTGAGCCCTGGCCTCTGGGGAAAAATCATGTACGAAGCTGAGGGAATTTTGTCCTTATTCTCTTTAACACTCTCCCCTCTGTCCCCAGCTTAATGTCCTCTAATTTCTATCTATAGCGTCGATCTATCTTACAATTTTACATTAACTGTATTCTTGGTGGCCTCCTCTCAGGGCCTTAGAGTGTAGCTTCTCTGTTGGGCTCTGTCACATTGTCTGCAGTGACCCTCTGTCCCCATGATCTTTATCCCAGCTTGAATCCCAATTATCCCCACACCCCCTTGGTCACATGACTTTCTCTTCTCCCAGAGCTCCTGCTAGAGGCTGATNTCCTGGCAGCTCCTTTCCCAGAGGCTCCCTGTCTTACTTACACCAGCCAGTGTTTTATGAGTCCAGCTGGGACCACAGCTAACTCCACCACGGATCCAGCAGGCAGAGCCAGGGGACACAGGGAGCACACTGGCAGGAACCGCTGAGTTTTAATGCTGAGGGGAAGAAGGAATTGACTTGGCAGTCAGGAAAGCAAAAGGAGTCTAGTGAGAGCAGAGAGCACTTCAAAAGCTGGAAAGAGTGAGGCAGGGGTCGGGGANGGGACACTCAGGTTCCTGGAGCTAGGTCTGACTACAGAACACAGGCTGATGGGTGTGTGTCCCAGTTCACACAGGAAGGCCCTNTTCTTCCTGCTTATCCTCTACAGTTGAGCAGGGGGCAGGTGAAGCCCAGAGGGTAGGTGGCTGTNACCACCTGTCAGTTTCTATCCCAGAATCCTGGTCAAGTCACTCTCTTCTGAAACCTCAGTTCCCTCACAAGGTGTGACTCAGAGTAGGGGTTCAGAGACAGGTTGGGTGAGAAGACCCTGGGGTCCTTGTGTCTCAGAAACAGCCCTTGTGCCCATNCTGCTTCTGTCCCAGCACCCCAGAGCCAGCTTTGGGTGTCCAGGCCCCAAGAACAGAGGGGCTTGGTCCTTGTTCTCCATTCTCATTGTTTTCTCCATCTCTCAATAGAGTGACAGCAGCCATCTCCCGGAGGTCTCTGGCCAAGTCTCAGATATCCTGGTACCCAGGCTGAGCCCCACAGACTCTATAGTTTCCTCTGAGGAATCTCTCATGCTGTCCTGTGCTTAGGGCAGATGGAAAGGGTGGAAGAGCCTGACCCCAACCTGGCTACACAGTCAGCTTTATTGCTCTGTGCCGGTGACCTGAGGCAGATGCCAGCCTTGCAGAATTTATCAACAAAGCAGGTCCATAATCTTCCTTCAGAGTGGCTGTGGGGTATGCAGGTGGGAGAGCTTAGGCATTCCCCAGCTTACCAGGAATCTTCAACAGGCGCTGCTCAGCTGTGTGGATCCAGTGACCATCTGTGCATCCAAGGCACAAGCAAAGGCATAGCCAGGCATGCCTTCTCCTGCTTATATCCCCAAAGCAGAAACCGAAAGTGAAAGCCCCACTTGCAAGGAACTCAACACCAAATCAACACAGGAAACTTGTGGCTTGCTGGATGCTGCTCTGCACCTTGAACCACTAAGTATCACAGTCTCTCAGTATAATAGGCTCCTAGACCTTAGTAGGCCCTCAGATCTTAGCACTGCTGACTCCAAGATCGGAGTACCATTTAGGCCATAAACCTCAGCACATATTCAAGTATCACATACAAAAACGAAAACAAAGACCTAATCCTTCAAAGTCCACAGCTCTATGAAATTATCTAAATGTAACCTGCCCTTTGGCTTCTATAATTCCATTTCTGGCTAACTGTTCTTGTTAATTGAATTATGTCAACGCAGAATATCGTTTTGGGGGTTAACAGTTCAGTCTGAGAAAAGTGCAAGGCTATGCTGGGATTCTGAACACTGTTGTAGTTGCTGGCTGGCACAGTAAATATTTTCTATTGGGTCTAATCCATGTGCAGTGGTTTGAATATGCTTAGGCCATGGAGTGGCACTATTAGGAGGTGTGACTTTGTTAGAGGAAGTTTGTCATTGTGGGAGGGGGCTTTGAGACCCTTCTCCTAGCTCCCAGGGAAACAATCTTCTCCTTTTTGCCTTCAGAACAAGATGTAGAACTCTCTGCTTCTCCAGTACCATGGCTGCCTGGATGCTGCCATGCTTCCTGCCATGATGATAATTGACTGAACCTCAGGACCAGGAAACCAGTTCCAATTAAATGCTGTCCTTTATAAGAGTTGCCTTGGTTATGGTGTCTCTTTACAGCAATAGAAACCCTTAGTAAGACAGAAGTTGGTACCAGAAGTAGGGTACTGCTGTGCTAGGCCTGACTATGTTTTGGTTTGGGAGAACGTGGGTTTGGGGTCTTTGGATGTAGAAAGCCATGGAACGCTTTAAGTGGGACTTAATGGGCCGTCCTAGTAGGAATATGGAAGCCATAGGTGCTGAGGACAACTTGAACTCTGGAGATTGTTATTATGACATGTTGCTGCTTTTTGCCCTTATCTTAAGAATCTGACTAAGTCTAAGGTAAAGAGATTTCATCTAATTGCATTGACAAAGGAAGTCTCAGAAAAGCACGACATAGACTGCATCCTCTGGTTTATGCTCATGAAGTGCATTCTGATTGCAAGCTTAGAAAGCTTGTAGCAAGCTTAGAAAGAAAAAAATGTAAAATGTATGGAGTATGTAATAAAAGCAAACCAGGAAGTGCAATGGAGCCAAGTCCTGTGTTTGAGGAGATAAACAGATTGAGGCGGTGGTGACTTCGGGGCAAGATCCCACCCAGCTAAGCTTATTGTTTGTGTTTGCCATTGAACAATGAATAGTTATATCATGTTAGATGTCGTTTTTGCTTAGTTATAATATTCAATGGGACTTTTAATTTGGAATGAACTACACTCCAGAAACGGAGGACACATTTTGATCTGAATCTTGAGGAATAGTGTCCATGAAAAGCTCAGGTCCCAGCATGGTGGTACATGCCTTTAATCCCAGGAGAATGAAGAAGGCAGATTTCTGAGTTCAAGGTCAGTCTACAGAGCAAGTTCCAGGACAGCCAGGCTTAGGCTGGGACAGAGTTGGAAAACAGAAAGCAGTAATAGAACAAGGGGGGAGGAGGCTTGTCCCAGCTCCAGCAAGTAGCAGAACTCAGCATCTTCAGCCATGTGGCTCTGGCTTTAGAGCCAAGAATAGAAGGGACTACTGGGACGATTGATGCTGGTTAGCTGGAGCTAAGAATTTAGTGGTGGTTAAGAACAGACCAGCATCATTGAGGTGACATATTCTGGGAAGTGTTTTCTGAGAGCACAAAGAANCTGTGTTCCAGAGATAGCCAAGGTTGTCCCTCAGGCTGCAGCTGGACTTGGTATTGTGTAAGAATCCCCCAGGTGGTCCTGGTTTTGAAGGCATGAAGGGGTCATGAAGAGCAGCTGAGGCTTGGCAAGGTGAGAGGCCAGGGCAGCCATTGGTGAAGGTGTAGCCTCAGTTGCAGTTGATGGTCCAGAGCTGAAGAGGTCATGCAAAGAAGTTGAGGGTTGGCAGCATGAAGAGAGCCTATGAGAGGCTATTGGTGAAGCTTAGTTGNAGCAGAAGACCCCAGTGTACTGGAGATGCCAGTTCCGTGGGATCATCACCAAGAATAGCAGCAGCAGTGGAGTGGATCAACCAGAGCTTAGAGTGCTAGAGAGGGCAGAGCTGGAGAAGTGNTGCCAGCCCNTNGGAGGAGCCCAGAAGATCATGTGTGCATCTCAGACATTGGAACAAAAAGTCATAATGTTTACCTTGGATACCCTGAGTTTTTAGAGATGTCAGAGCTGTGGGAAATCTGCCAAAGAAAGCTACTAACCGGGAGTGGAGCCAGCCCAGGGGAAAGAAATCTGCTGCTGTTGGATGCCAGCTCTGCCCACAGCAGTCCACAAGGGTGAAAGCATCTGGAGATCGGAAGAGAACTTTGACACTGGTCATGGAGATTCAGAGCTTAGAGTCTGCAAGGCTGGCTCTGTCTTGATTTGGTCCAGGATTTCCTCCCTATGCTGTTTTGACATGGTGATGTATTTCTTGTGATGTTGGACATATGGATCTGCCCTGTGACAGTTAGGTGATTGGATGAATCTCAGAAGAGGCCTTGAGCTTTGGATTTTTACTATGGGGACTTTCAACGTTAGACTAAATGTAGTTTTTATTATGCAATGGCTAGGTATGGTCCTCATAGACTCATATGTTTGAAAAAGCCTGTGGGGACCAGGGAGTGGAATGTGATGGTTTGTATATGCTTGACCCAGGGAGTGGCACTATTAGGAGGGTAACCTTGTTGGAGTAGGTATGTCAGTGTGGGGGTGGGCTTTGAGACCCTTCTCCTCGCTGCCCAGAAGACAGTCTTCTCTTGTTTGAATTCAGAATGAGATGTAGAACTCTTAGCTCTTCCAGTGACATGCCTGCATGCTGCCATGCTTCTCACCATGATGGTAATGGTTCTGAACCTCAGAACCAGTAATCCAGCCCCAAATAAATGTCCTTTATAAGTGTTGTTTTGGTCATGGTGTCTCTTTACAGCAATGGAAACCATGAGTAAGTAGCTACCTCTAGTGACTGTTCCACAACATTTCTGGAAGCCCCACAGAAGTCCCCAGAGAAGAAAAGAGTGTATTAACCAAGGTACCAAGAGGGCGCAACCTGAGACCTTCCAGTTCCTTTAATCAACCCCTGTCTAATTCTTCCGAGGGGTCTGATACCTCCACCCCCCAAGGAAACAAATTAGAGTCATCCGGTCTGTCACCTCCTGGTCAAGGCGCCTTCTGGTAAGGCCATACAAGCTGGATATAGCAACTGGTCCAGTGTCCAGGATCTGGGTGAGAGGTCACCAGACTTCTCTGATCTATTGGTGTATGAATGTGTGGTGGCCAGCTTTAGTTGTCTTTACTGTGTGCCTCTCTGTGTGTCTCTCTCTGTGTTTCTGTTAGTTCTTTTTTTTTTTTTCAATTTACATTTTTTTTAATTATTTTCTTTATTTACATTTCAAATGATATCCTGAAAGTTTCCTATACCCCTCCCCCCACCTCTGCTCCCCTACCTACCCACTCC
>NW_018393922.1:10180-11394 GCF_900095145.1 Mus pahari | reverse complement strand
TGCCTCCAGTTAAAAGATACAGTTGGACTATCTCTTGGATTAACACAAAGATTTCTGGGGGTCTAGGCTGAAACCAACCCGCTAGGACTGGCCTAACACCAAGCTCCTTTAATCATTCAACTAACTAGTTCAGCCACCCACATCCAGATTCAACAATACCCAATGAGCCTGGAAACACAAAGAGAAACTGCAGTCCACACTGCCTGGTTTACAGAGTCCAGATGGGAAAAGGAAAGTTCACCACCATATACACAGACAGTCGCTATGCTTTTACTATGGCGCATGTCCACAGTAACATATATAGGTAGAGACAGGGGTGGGGGGGGAAGGGAGAGGGAGAGGGAGAGCCTTATCTCCTCAGAGGAAAGGACACTAAAAAGAAAGAGAATATCTTGCCCCTCCTAGAAGCTATTTGACTTTCCCTACAAACACAACTGACCATGTTTTCCGGTCTACAGTGATTGTTGACAGTGTTTCTTCAGATCAATTCCCTTGCTCTGACTGTCCCTTCATTAGCATGACTTTAGACAGTCAGAGACCATCACAGTGAGATGCAGGGATGCGAAAGGATCCACACGAGCTGCAGACTCGCAGTGATGTGGATCCTCTGCAGAGTGCAGAATACACCAGAATATCCATAGATTCTTGAACAGTCTCAGGGCTGAGCCGCAGGCTGGAGCTGCAGACTCACGTGGTGAGGGAGTGGAGTAGGGCGTCTCTACCCCAGGTTCATGAACAGAGCCCACCCCACCTGGACATCCTGAAGATTTGCTCAAGGACAACTCAGCCTGACCAGTGGCATGATAAGACAGGCCACTCTGGTGATGTCATGTATGAGTTGGGGATGATCTAGAGGTCATTTAAGCCCAAGGAATGTGACCCTGATGCAGTGGGAAGCATTAGCTGAAGGAGCTTCAGGAGGACTTGTGTGCATACTGGCATCTCCTAGTGGAGGGGTCAGCAGCCAAGGAGTGACCATTGTGGTCACCCAGTCACAGTCCACTCATTGCAGAGGAGNATTGGTTCCAGAATGACACTCACCTGTCAGCTCATCTCCCTTTTCTAGGGGCTGGGATCTTCCAATCAAGCATGGAACTTGGTGACTTCTCAAATTGTCTATGTGACCAGGATAGAAAAAAAAAATTTCCAGGACTGCAAAGCACAGAGAAGAGAGTAACCAAGCTCTGCTGACAGCCCTGGGTGACTTCCTGGGT
>NW_018393922.1:7356-9925 GCF_900095145.1 Mus pahari | reverse complement strand
TCGGCCTTTGGCCCCTAACCAATTGTAGCGCTGCATGTAAAGATGACAGAATCTAACCTGTGAGTGTAATATTTTATGTTGAGGCACAGATAACTCTGTCCTCAGTTTGCTGCATGTATAGTCATCAAAAGCATCACACACATGTGCTGTATGAACAGAGTAGCTTTGGGATGGCAGTGATTGATGCAGAAACACNGGATATCACACTGAAGACTCTCTGCTGATGATTGCAGAAGTTGCCAACAAAGTTCAGCCAGCGAAAGGATGCAGCATCATGTTCAACAGATTCTTGAGGGGACAGGAAGAGGCAGGTAGTTAGAGATAGGCTATGAAAATCACACGCAGCACGTGTTACAGGTACAACTGGTCTACCCACCTATACCCCTGAGTTAGGAGACATGAGAGCGTTGGCAGATGTCACTGTTATGTCTCAGCAGAGTCTTAAAATCCACCACAACTGGCTCCTGAAGCCAGTGTGGAGAGTTACCTCAGATATACAAGCATGCCATGATCCAGCCAACAAACCTGAGTAAATGCATTAAAAAAATGAAAACAGAGACACAGGTAGAAGTTTGGTCTCCACATTCCTAGCCACTTCATTGATAACAGTCAAAGGAACGGCCTGGATCTGTCTCAGCATTGAAATTGACAGGAAGTTCTGACCCCCACACAACCTGAGGAAACCTGGGGACATTAGTATAAATTCAATAAGCTGGATGTGGAAGGACAAACCCTGCCCCCTTCGTGAGGACTATGGAGAAGTAAGATCCCACAAAGCAGAAGCCAGTGGTGTTTCCAGAGGTTTTAGAGAGGGGTTTCCCATAAGGGTTCAATGTCAGTTCACAAGATAGAAAGAGTTCTGTTCTAGATGTTAGANATGTTGCTCATAAACAGAAATTCTGCGGAGCCATACAAACCACAGTGGCCATAGGCGGTGGCCTGATGAGTATTTTACCACAGCTTCAAAACCCTATTTTTTTTTGAAACTTTATTTTTCTCATACAACCCATTTGGATGTTCCCTTTCTATTCTTTCCCCAACCTCCCTCTCACCCTCCTCTCTCCCCCAGATCCACTGTTCCTCTGTTTCCCTTTAGGAAAGAGCAGGACCCCAGTGATATAAACTGAACATGGTACAA
This sequence comes from Mus pahari, assembly GCF_900095145.1. Classification (NCBI taxonomy): domain Eukaryota; kingdom Metazoa; phylum Chordata; class Mammalia; order Rodentia; family Muridae; genus Mus; species Mus pahari. Next base: position 8,787 of record NW_018393922.1, on the reverse strand, counting down.
CATGATCCAATAGGAGGGGGCATAAGCATACCAAGGCTAGACAAGTTAACCGAATAGGAGGAAAAGGGTTCCATGGTCAGGCAAGAGTATGAGTCACCCCCATCCACACTCTTTGGAGTCCCCAAAACTCCAAGCTCAACAAGCACAGCATGTACAAAGAGGGCTGCTACATCCACTCTAGTGGAGTCTATTTGACAAGTCCACAAGCTTGACTGCAGTCATGGAAACGGGTCCCCTGGAGCATCCCATAACACAGATGTGCCCCAGATATATTCTTGCGATAGTCCGTGAAGGATTTAGAGTGCTTTCTTTCAGTATTGTTTTATTATAAGTGCCTCCAAGGAATGATTCGACAAATAGCTAAGTTAGTTTGGTCTCTACCAGTGTTCCAATATCCTAGGCAATCATTGAGCCGACCCTTGGGCTTTGAATTTCCTAAGAACGTTACTTATTCAGACAAATTGCCTCCAGTGTTTAAAGAGAGATAGTGAAAGAAGTCAGGCATTGCAGTTTACTAGATGAGAGTAGAAATCTCAGGGCAAGTTCTGCAAAGTAAACTTGGAATTCTCATTACAGTCATGTATGGCAGACTACATTACATATTAGAAGAAAGTTGGTGGGCTCCTCTGATAAATGGAGGTTCCCTACAGATACATAAAATAACAGTGAAGTCACTCCTACATGCAGGAGTTTACAATGGCCTAGGAAGAAGGAAGGTTGTGGTCTGAGAAGGAGCTAGAGTAAATACTTAGAATAACGGCTGAGTCACTCCCATATACAGGAATTTACAATGGCCTAGGGAGAAGGTGGATTATACAGTAGACTAGGATCGGAAGTAGGATTGCCCCTGGCTTCCAAGAATAAGCCGACATTAGGTAGGGCTGATTTTTATCCCAGTTGTAACCACCGCCTGGTATTTTATGTATGCATTTCTCTGTTTTACATAAAGATTCATTATGCATCGGGTTACCTTAATGTTTCACCTAACTTCCTTGTTTTCTTCTATAACTCTGATGCTCGCGTTGAGAAATTACACTCAGATCCAACATTCCCTTGTGTTATTGTCTGTTTGTCATTTTGCTGACTCCTTGCCCACCTGAGTACCAGGACCCTGGTTATCGAACAGGTTGAGGGACCGACTGAGTCCAGGCCGTGGCAGAGGGCCTAGATCAGACTCACATAGACTCTGTGGTTCTTTTTCAAACTCCGTGAGTTCCTATGGACCCTGCTGAGTTGATTCTGTGGGCCATATTCTTCTGATAGCCTAGACCCCTCTGGCTCCTCCAATTCTCCCCCTACCCCTTCTCTCTCTTCTGTGGGATTCCTTAAGCTCTGCTTGATGTGTTCGTGTGAATCTCTGCATCTGCTCCCATCAGCTATTGGAGGAAGCCTCTCTGATGATGATTGAGGTACCAAGTTATGAATATAGCA
>NW_018393922.1:5254-6841 GCF_900095145.1 Mus pahari | reverse complement strand
AACCTCTTTGGGTCTGTGCATTGTATTGTGATTATCCTTAACAGTAATGTCCACTTATAAGTGAGTACACATCATGTTTGTCTTTCTGGGTCTGGATTGCCTTGCTTACAATGATTTTTTTCTAGTTCTATCAATTTGTCTGCAAATTTCAAAGGTCATTTTTTTTTTAACAGCTGAGTAAAACTCCATGTGTAAATGTACCACATTTTGTTTATCCATTGTTCGGTTCAGGGAGATGTCGGTTGTTTCTAGTTTCTGGCTACTATGAACAAAGCCACTATAAACATAATGGAGTAAATGTAATATTTATCAAAATCCAAACTTCTCTGGTAAAAATGACAGCAAAATGGGACTGGTGAGATGACTGAGAGGTTAAGAGATTAAAGAAGCTGCTAAACACCACNGCTGTTCTTGTCAAGAAGCAGAGTTCAACACCCAGCACCTACCTGTTGGCTTACAGCCATCCTTAACTCTGTTTCAGAGAATCCAGGAACCTCATCTGGCCTCCTGGGAAACCAGGCATACACGCAGTGCATGCACATACATGCAGGCAAAACACCGGGGCCCATAAAATGTGAATTGTAAATAGATCTTAAAAGTTAAAGAAAGAATTGTTTGCAATGTTTTATCTTAAGAAGACTGTAGATGCTTCAGAGACCGTCCTTATAGGAAACCCTTTGCTTCCTTGCTTGCAAATGAGAAAACTAACCTAAAGCATGATACTACTGGGGTTATATCCAGGTGTGATTCCTGTTTATTTGTTTGGTTGTTTATTTCATTTTGTTTTCCATTCATCATTAAATCAGTGTTTGGGCTGGTGAGATGGCTCACCATGTAAGAGCATTGACTGCTCTTGCAAAGGTCCTGAGTTCAAATCCCAGCAAGCACATGGTGGCTTACAACCATGGGTGATGAGATCTGACGACCTCTTCTGGTGTGTCTGAAGACAGCTACAGTGTACATATTTATATCAAGAAATAAATCTTTGTGCCAGAGCTAGCAGGGACTGAGCAAGCGGGGTCTACGGGAGTGAGTGTGGTTGACCTAAGTGAGCAGAGGTCCTAAAAATCAATTCCCAACAACCAGATGAATGCTCACAACTATCACAGCTATAGTATTCTCATATACATTAAATAAATAAATAAATAAATAAATAAAACCAGTCTTCCTCTCCAAAGGGAGAGAAATGCTCAAACTGCCAATGGTTCTGGTGATGTGATTTTCATTCCTGCATTTTCCCTGAAGCCGAAGATGAGTCACAACTACTCAAATACCACAAGATCCTTGCCCATTCCCCATCCAGCCTTGAGGACAGTGGACATAGGAAGATCGGTCTGGCTGGGTCCCCCATGAGCAACTGCCACTGCTGCCAACTGTCCAGGTGTTCCTCCAGCTCTTTGCCTTGTATCATGGGGTAAGGTTTCCTGAAATGTTTGAACCACANTGTGTGTGTCAGTCACCCATCCCTTGGCATGATGATCCCAGAATTGCTTCACCTGACCATGTTCTGAGAGTTTCAAATTGTTTTGGGAGTCTTCCTGGGGAGATGTGAACAAATGCCACACCATCTAAGTCTCTGGAAGAAAG
>NW_018393922.1:0-4479 GCF_900095145.1 Mus pahari | reverse complement strand
CCATAGCCTTTCCTGCATGGCTCCTGTCACCTAACATTATTCAGAGTCTGTACAACCTCGTGAGCCCAAAGGAAAATGGAAAGAGATTCTTATATTTCTGCCTTCTTTTCTGTTTGTNCCAAGCCTTCTCTGTGACTCCTATACTCTGTGAACTTTTCTACTAGGTGTTAACTGTAGCTTGTCAGCTAGGGAACAATAAACAGCTAGCTCCCTTACCCCAAGGGGATCACCACTGTGTTATTTCATCAGTCAGTTCATTAACTAATCAACGCTACAAGGTCTCTTATCAAAAGAGGACAAACAGGTTTACCTTTGTTCAGATTCAAAGGCTGTCTTACAGACACGTGTTAACTGTTTTTTTCTACAATATGGATTTTAATACAATGGTTGTGCTAGAATACCTTCTTTTGTAAACTAAAAATTCTTGTAAGCTTCAGGGAATGTAAGAATTCATAGACTTGGATCCACAGGTCNAATGGACCAGATAAGTACATTTTCCTGTTCCTGAAAATGGGATTTTCTCTTGGTCTTAGGATTCATCACCTTCCCCAAGTCCCAGAAAAATTCAACTTCTGTTCCTAGNCTGTATTTGTCTCAACAGATTTGTCTCCACAGATTTTTACTTGGCTAGCAGACTCCACCCAGGAATCACCTGCAGACTGCAAACTGTTGGGCTCTGAAGTTATTGAAAGCTTATGTAAACCAGTCCAGGAAATGTGATTGCTTACTGTCTNTCAGCTGGGCCAGCTAACCACATGCCTCTAAAAACTCCCTCATTGCACAGCAGTTGACTGGCCTCTCACCCTTTCTGGGCCCTGATAACAACATCTTAATGTCAGCTTAATGAGAGGAGTTATAAAAAGAACACATTGTTCATTGTCCCACCAAACACAATGACAGGCTGACCTAAAAGGAAACTCCCTGGCATAAGGGACAAATGACTTCCTGTAAACCAACTGATACACCAGAAATGTGTCCATATTCGTTAATTGATAGATTAAGCCAAAGAGTTCTACTTTATAAGAAACTTGACCTGCTTTCTGCAAAAAATGTTACATATGGATTTAAGAAACTATTTTTCCTAAACAAACCATTGGAGATTATAATCTGGCTATACTCAAAAACATTACAAAAAGTGGACCTGAAAAAAAAAATCCCTAGAGTCCCTTTCCATTTCCAGGCTCCTTCTAGACAGAAACTCTGATGGTTATTAGATCCCAAAATAAACACATGCCCATCCAATGTCAAAGATTTGACCTGATATGCAACTCCTGGGAGAGATGTAACTTCTAAAATTAACTTTAAATCTCACCTGCTCAGAAACCAGGTTACTTCCCAGAAAGCTGGAAATTGTACTTCTTGGGAAATAACAAAGCCTCATGGGAAAACACAGCATCCTTTTGGTTTGTCCCTATATGCCCCTGCAACAAGTGGCTTGAAGCCAGTTTAGCTGGGAAGTTTAGGGGGCAATTGTCATGGCTAAAGTCTACCTCTTTGTCAGTATTTACTATTTAATAAGTGCTTGCTTTAAATTTGGTCCAAAATCGAGTTGGGTTTTCTGGCGAATCCCAGAATTAACAGTACCTGCAGAAGCCAGCAGAGGATGTCAGATGCCCTGAAATTGTAGTTACACAGGGTTGTGAGCTGCCTTGTGGGTGATGGGAATCAAACAGGTATTCTCTGAAAGAGGAGCCAGTTCTTAACAATGAAGTGTTCCCCAGCCTCCTTTATTTTATTTTGTTGAGAAAGTGTCTATGTAGGTCAGGCTGGGCTAGAACTTGAAATCTTTCTACCTCAGCCCCCAAAGCTCTGAGATGACAGGGATGAGCTATTGATGCATGGTATCAATGACAGTGCTCATGTCTGAGTGCAGAATAAAAGGCAGGAATCTTGGCCCATATATCTTCATGGTATGCAGTCTTCCAGACATTAATTTTTTATTTTAAAATTCTTTAAATTTTTATGAGTGTGTGTATATGAGTGCACATACCACAGTACATCTGTGGAAGTCTGAGGATAAATTTGTAGAGTTAGTTCTTACTGTCCACCTTCCCATAGGTTCCAGGCACTGACAAGGTAAAAGCAATATTTTTTTGGCACTGTGAAAAATTACACCATGTAAACATGTAAGGAATTGTGGCCCTTGAGCAAGTGGGGCCTACAGGCAGACTTTAGTCTTACAACGAGATGGCTGAGTGGCCAGAGCACTGGCTGCTTTCCAGAAGATCCTGGTTTGATTCCCAGCACTCCTGAGAATCCCACAATCATCTCAGGCCAAGAGCATCTGACGCCCTCTTCTGGTCCCCATGCACATGGTGCACAGACATACATGCAGGCAAAACACTCAGACATAAAAAATAAAATAAAATAAGTAAATGGGTAAAGATTAATCTTATTTTCATTTGTGTGTGTCTCTCTGTGTGTTCAGGTATTCAAGAAAGTCAGAAGGGACGCTGGATGTCCTGGAGCTAATGGTTGTGAGCCGCCTGATGTGGGAGTGCTGAACTGGGTTCCCCTGGAAGAGCAGCCAGGGCTCTCACACAGTGAGCCATCCCTCCAGCTCCTGGTGTTTCTCCTTTTTCACACTCACACATTTCTACTTGGCTCATCTAACATCAGCTCTGAGTGTCTTTAACATTCTCACTGTCTCTGTCCGCCATGACGTCCCCTCTAATCTTATCATTCTCTCCAGTCCCCTGTCCATCAGACCTTTCCACACTCCCCACTCTATCATCTCTCCTTCTCCTGTGTCCCCAAACTCCCTCTCTCTGTGTGTCCCCATTTATCATTGCTTCAGTGGGTCACCTGCTGTCCCTTCTAGGGCCTCAAAAATCCCCCACTCTGCTGAAGTTTCTCTCTAAAACGTCAAATGGCCTCTGACAAATTCTTGTCCCCTAAGCACGGCCCCAACGTCAAGCTTCCTTTTTGCCTCTGTAAAAACAGCCTGTAACTAAGACTCTCTTTGGGCATGGTGAAACATGCCTTTCATCCTAGCACTCAGGAGGCAGAGACAGGTACATCTCTTATTAGAGTTCCAGCCCAGCCTGGTCAACACTAAGATCCAGCCAGGGTTAAACAGTGAGAATGTGTCTCAGAAAGGNAAGCAGAAAGGGAGGGGTGAGGGCAGAAGTGAGTGAGGGATGGAAGGGGTGAGGTTAGAAGGGAGGGAGGGAGAGGGAGAGATCCTTATGAGCATGTTGGTCCATCCAGCACTCTGAAGGCAGAGAGAGGCAGGAGTATTGTGAGTTCCAAGTAATAGTGAAATATATGAGGCCATGTCTCAGGAACCCTAAACCAAGGGAATACAATCAAGGCCACTGTGGTGAAGTCGAGGCAGGAGAAGTCAAAGAGGTCTCAGCTATGCAGCTAGTAGGAAGCCAGCTTGAGCTACCCCAACACTTCCTTAAAAAACAAGCAAACATCAAACCACCAAACCAGACCTAACAAATCACGGCTCAGGGTAAAGTGTTCATCACACAGGGGTGAGGACCTGAGTTCAGATCCCCNGGACCCAGGAGAACTCTGGGTGTGTTGGCACATGCCTGTAAGCTTGGCAGTGTAAGGGTAGAGAGGCTGACTCCCAGGAACTTGGTGCACAGCCAGTCCAGAAACAGTAAACTCCAGGTCCTTGCCTTCATAGGAGCATACATGCTCTCTGTCTCTGTCTCTGTCTCTGTCTCTGTCTGTCTCTCTCTCTCTGACATGCAGGCACGCACACACCCAGGCACACACATATTCATAAAAAGAAAACAATACCAAATAAGACTCATGATCACTTTTTGTCAAACCTTCCTTAGAAATTCTTCATTCCCTTCAAAAACTCTCAGCTACGTGGCTTCCAATGTCTGTGACCATTCTCTCTAAGATCCCTGTACCGCTCCCTGTGACTCTTTCACCTTTCACCCATACACCCCTCACCCTGCTAATCACATGACTCCTTTAATCCTTTCTTTGATTCCCTGTAAACTCGAACTCTTCTCCCTGTTTGCCTGAACCCTCTTTTATGTCTCCGGATAAAGCAACTGCTCATCTCTGACTAACACATTTCCTTTCCCCTAACTTGTAATAAACTGTAAAGCTAATTGTATGGGATGGGTATTTGACTGCATGTATGTCTGTGTTCCTCTCTGGGGTACTAATGGGTGGGAGCTGCTATGGGAAGGTTGGAAGTAGAACCTCTGGAAAAGCAGCCATTGCTCTTAACCCCTGATCAGCCTCTCCAGCAGCCTTCCTAGCCTTTGGAATTGCTTTCAGGTCCTCTTAGAGTCGCTCCTCTGCAGGAACCCTTTCTTCCTGTGGACACCACTCTATCCACTTTTAGCATGCCTGGTCTGCCCCCATCATTTACCCCTGATCCTTCCTGCCTACTCCCTGCCACCCTCTAAATTTCCCAGTAGGTACCTGGAGTGTACATCCCAGGCCCAAGGCAAGCTCTCAGCTCCAGGCAACTCACTGGAGATTACTGTGGCAACCAGGCAG
>NW_018393921.1:3766-8021 GCF_900095145.1 Mus pahari | reverse complement strand
CCTACAACCAAAAAAAAAAAAAAAAAAAAAAAAAAAAGAGTATATGCCATGTGAGTTCACAAACATCATCACTTCACCACATGTCACAAAATGTAAAACTTTTCTGTCCTCATGAAATATCTGTGTGTCATTCTATCTCTTTGAAGACTAAAGAAGTATCCACAACTCTCAAGTATTTCTGATTGGCATACTTTATACTTCATATAAAGTATTTCTTTATATGAAGATAAAAATTTAAGGTTACATTTGTTACAACATACTGCATATGTGATTCAACTGTTTTAGATTATAGTGTATGTGATAATAAAAATTTAATTTTATAAGGATCTTCTTGAATATGCAAACACTGATATAAGATGTGTATCTATCCTCCATTGTCTTTGCTAACTGCTCAGCAGCCAGGTGCTATAAAATGTAGATAAGCACAACACATGTTTGATGAATAAGGAATGAATTTTATTCTAAAATGTTATGTTATGAGCATATAAGCATTATATACATTCTTGTCTTTGTGATTGCCTCAGATCCCTGGAACTATCGTTACAGACCATTGTGAGCTACAGTGTGGTTGCTTGGAATTGAACCTGAATCCTCTGGAAGAGTAGGCAGTGCTCTTCACTTCTGAGCCATCTCTCCATCCACTTATATTTGAATAAGGAATACTGATTAATAAGTTCTACATTTTTAAGCTCTACTCATCTTCACAGAAGTATTTGTCTAGCTTTTTGTCCTTGCTCATCTTGTTAAGGTTTATCTATTTTGAGAAACTGAGTCATACAAAAACTATGTTATTCGATAATGGTAAACTATAAAAGACACCAGTCTCTTATGGCTAAAGTTTAAGGTATTTATGTCTAATCTTCAACTCAAATTACTAAGGCTCAAACTTAACAGAGGTAAAGTTATAAAATCTTGGGGCTGGAGAGATGGCTCAGGGGTTAAGAGCACTGATTGGTCTTTCAGAGATCCTGAGTTCAATTCTCAGCAACCACATGGTGGCTCACAACCATCTGTAATGGGATCTGATGCCCTCTTCTGGTGTGTCTGGACAGCTACAGTGTATCATATGAATAAAATAATCCTTTTAAAAAAATCTTAATCTTATATAAGTTACTGACTTACTGTACACTGTGGAGGACAATTAAGACAGGCAAGTTAAGAACAGGAACAAGCCGGATGGTGGTGGCACATGCCATTAATCCCAGCACTTGGGAGGCAGAGGCAGGCGGATTTCTGATATTGAGGCCATCATGGTCTACAGAGTGAGTTCTAGGACAGCCAAGACTGTACAGAGAAACCCTGTCTCGAAAAACCAAAGAGAGAGAGAGAGAGAGAGAGAGAGAGAGAGAGAGAGAGAGAACAGGAACAAGGTTTAATTAGCCTCCAGTATGTTTCCTAAGTTAAGCCTAAAGCAAGTTACTAGAAACAAGGAAAGTTCGTTCAGTGTAGCTATCCTTACCAGCTAACAGTCCTCAAAACTTTTCAGAGATCTGCTGATAATGGCATTTAAAATGATGGGAAAAGCTTACTATGACAGAAACCCCAGCTACTAGAAGTGACCCCCAGGTCTTCACAGATGATGATGGGGTAGAGAAGAACTCCATTGTGAGCTTGCTTTAAAGGTGACAAAGCCAGCCACTGGGTGAAAACATGCCATTCCTCTTGTCTGTCAACAGGACCCTGTCCAAACTGTGGACAAGCAGGACACTGGGGAGTTGATGGCCTTGCTTTGGATCTTCTGGACTGGGCAGGGAAGACTGATGCTGTCCTGGGTCCTCTGTCCCCAGTGAAATTAAGACTATCACAGTGGAACCTTCAGTGGTTGTCTAGGTAACAGATATGTCTGTCAGTTTAATAGATTTGGAAGCTGCTTGGTCTGTACTTCCTGCTTACTCAGGAGAAATCCATCCTTCCCAGGTCTCTGCTGGTGTGGACTAGGGAGAGCTTTGTCAGGTTAACAGCAGCAACAGCACAGGCTTCAGGGGCTTCCCAGTTCTCTTCATGTGTCAAAGTCATGGACTCTCTCCTAGAGTTGCTACTAGGGCTGGACACTGAGCACATTGTTACCAGGTTCTAAGAAAAGAAATATTTACACAATAGATTTCAATGTAACAGTTTACTATTCCTTTATGTAAAGGAAGTTGTTTTACCAGTAACCAACCACCTGTGTCTTGTGGTGAATAATAGGATAGAAAAAAATGTTTATGTAACTTCTAAGGATATGAAATGTTAATAAGTTACAACAATAGTAAAAGTATGCTTTCAGATCTCTGAAAGGGACTTACAAAGTTCAAAAAAAGTGTTTTAAATGCAATTTATAAAGGTCTAAGGAGGAGCTTTAAGATGTGTAGATGCAATTTGTAGAGGTATAAGAAAGTGACTTAAGGTGTATGTAAAAATGAAAAATGTTTCAGATCTTCCCTCTCTATGCTATTGTTATATTAAGATCTAAAAAGTTCAGACTTTTAACATTGATCACTGGAGTTCTGATGAGTTAATGATCTAGCTATGGTAATCACTAATTGGTATTATAGTCACAAGCTCAGGATTATGAATTTCCTATGGTTGTCTTCTAAGTATAGGCTTTAAAATGCTTCTCACTGAGCTAAAACCATCTGTCCAATCTGTATATACCCTGTGTTCTGGATAGAGGTAGGAATGTTCATGCTTTTACCTCCAAACCCATTTTCAGGGTCCCCAAGCTTTTATTATGACTCAAAGTCATGAGTCTGCTGCCTTCTCTACAATGTGAAGTTCAGCACAGATTACACACTGGTATGTTTTCATATCTAAAATTTATCTCATTTTGTAAACTTAAAAAATTCTTTTAAGCTTCAAAGAATCTACTTGAATTCACCTCGCACGGGTCAAATGGACTCCAGATAAATACTGTCAATCAACAGCCTGTTTCATCTCCTTTGTATTCAGCTTAGTCCTAAGGGTGGGGTTATCCTCTCCTTTTCTGTGGTCTTGGGATGCCCCACCCCCAACTAATAAGCCTAAGTATTTAAAACGTTCACCTATGAAAAAAATTATTCTAGCCTATTTATCATTACCTTTTGATCCTTATATACACAGATAGGCTTCAGTAAAATGCTAGCTCCAGGTGTTTCCTCAAACTCTGCATGCCAGACAGCTTCAAAGCACCTGCCCCATGATGGTTCAACTGAAAGATGCATCTGCATTCCCCAGCTGCAGATGGTCCTGCAGACCCTGGACAGTGAGGGAACAGCATGCTTTTTTTTTTTTTTTAAGATTTATTTATTATTATAGCTAAGTACACTGTAGCTGTCTTCAGATGCACCAGAAGAGGGTGTCAGATCTCATTATGGATGGTTGTGGGCCACCATGTACTTGCTGGGATTTGAACTCAGGACCTTCGGAAGAGCCGTCGGTGCTCTTAACCACTGAGCCATCTCTCCAGCCCCCCCCCCTTTTTTTAACCTACCCAGCATCCCAGCTTTCTTGGGTCCACAAAGATGTTGACAACCTCCCCACACACAGAGACAACAGGAAGACTCTAAAGAGCTCAGTGACCCCATTTCTGCCTTACCAGACACTCCTTCCTATTTCTCACCATATATAATAAATAAGAGGAAGGGATGTCTGTCAACCAACAACCACCCACATTCCAGAACCAGCCTGTGTTTAGCCACTCAGTTCCAGAAGCCACATCATCACCAGCCACTAAATGTGACACATTTCTACTGGGGCCACAAGTTGTGTACCCTTATCCAGCTCAGGTCTCAACAGCTGCCTCTTTTGCTCTTCCATCTTCACTACCAACCCCCAATAAATCTCTCACATGAAGTCTGTTGTGTTGTGTGATCTTTGCAAAACCCCATGGTTGTCTGATCCATGCAAGAACTCTAACAAACCCCCCAGGGTCAGCCCCGAATGTTTCTCCAGCTGGGCAGGTGTCTGTTGGAGCAGGACCTGAAGCTGCATGAAGTCTGAGCAAGAAGGGAAACTGTCAATGTCCAAAAAGTAGAAGAGCACTTCTTCTCATTCCTTTTTAATTCTGTGTCTCTCTGCATGTCTGTATATCTTTAAACTACCTACCTACCTAACTACATACCTACCTACCTCTACTCAGTCTCTCCAAAATCAGATTACCCTGTTCTGAGGTAAGAAACTGTCCCTGGGGGCTGGAGAGTTGGCTCAGAGGTTAAGAGCACTGACTGCTCTTCTGAAAGTCCTGAGTTCAAATCCCAGCAACCACATGGTGGCTCACAACCATCTGTAAAGAGATCTG
>NW_018393921.1:0-2126 GCF_900095145.1 Mus pahari | reverse complement strand
CCCGGGTCAGAGGTCACGACCCCTGCACGTCCGGACACAGGGCCCGGAGACGTCCCCGGTCCAAGGTCCGAAGTTAGGGCGCAGAACCTAACCGGGACCGGTTTCTCTCTTTTTTTTTTTTTTTTCTTTTGGAGGGTACTGCGAGTGGGCGGAACCCGGTCCGAGCAGAGGCCGGTGGGCGGGGCCGAGACGGATGGGCGGAACCGGGTTAGGGCTGGGGCGGGGCTGACCATAAGGTCCTGCAGGCTCTCACACTTTCCAGTGGTTGTTTGGCTGTGACATGGGGTCAGATGGGAGCCTACTCCGAGGGTACGAGCAGTCCGCCTACGATGGCCTCGATTACCTCGCACTGAACGAAGACCTGAAAACGTGGACGGCGGCGGACATGGCGGCGAAGATCACCCGACGCAAGTTGGAGCGGGCTGGTGTTGCAGAGCTAAGGAGGGCCTACCTGGAGGGCGAGTGCTTGGAGTGGCTCCACAGATACCTGGAGCGCGGGAAGGAGACGCTGCTGCGCACAGGTACAGGGGCCGCGGGCAGCTCCTCCCTCTGCCCTCGGGCTGGGGCTCAGTCTGGGGAAGAAGAAACCCTCAGCTGGGTGATGCCCCTGTCTCAGAGGGGAGAGAGTGTCCCTGGGTCTCCTGATCCCTCATCACAGGGACTGCACTGACTCTGCCAGGGCTCAGCCTTCTCCCTGGACAGTGCCCAGGCTGTCTCAGGAGGGAAGGAGAGAATTTCCCTGAGGGAACAACAGCTGCTACTTCAGTTCCCCTGTAGCCTCTGTCAGCCATGGCCTCTCCCAGGCCGGGTTCTCTGCCCACACCCACTGTCTGTGGACCCTGACTCCTGTCCTGCTGAGTGTGTCAGCCCTCACCCCTCAGGACCAGAAGTCTCCTTTACCTGATAAGAGACATGGACTCCCCTACACTAGGCTGGTTCACCTAGTTTCTAGAACATTCAAAGAATACATGCTCATAGATCCCTTCCTGTCTATGGGGTTTGCACCCCTTCTACAACCCAATTCTATATATCTATCTATTCTTATAGTGGTGAATGGTCACTCGAGCAGTTATGGGGTACCCTGGAACAATATAAATCATAGAATTTCTTTTACCTTTTTCTTTTTGGAAGGCATTATTTTGTTTGCAGTCAGTTTTTGTCTGCCCTGGAGTGACCCTCTTTCTCCCTGCCCTTGTATTATCATTTGAATCAGTCTACACAGGTGCCAGGGGAGGCTGCTAACCTGGATAATTAGACAGTTAAATCAGGGTTCTCATTAAATGACAGATTCTTGTGAACTTAGACTGTTTCCTGTCAGAACTAAACATCCAGAAGCCTCCTGCTCTTCCTCTGCCCCACAAGTTACAGTGCTCCCCCTAGTGAATCAGGACTTGGACTCTGAGAGACAGGGTCTTCTGCAATCCAGGGCTGAGTGAGAGGGAAGATCCACACACCCTGTGAGCACACTGTGTTCCAGTGAGTGCTGCACTGGGGTCCACAGCACACTCCAGGGATCCTATGTGACATAACTGTACCTTGTCCCCCAGAGTCAGGGGCTGGGAGTCACTTTCTCTGGCTACACACTTTGTGATGGCTGCTCACTTGGACTGACAGTAAATGTTGGTCAGCAAGATGACCACAGTGGTTAAGTCTCAGTGGTGTCACCCTTCCAGTAGCATATGCCCCTAATTTTGATATGAACTCAAACACACATTAAATTACTTATCTTCCATTCACTCTTCCATTCTTTGACTACCTCTCCCATGCTATTGAACTCTTCCATTCTTTGACTACCTCTCCCATGCTATTGAACATCACATAAGTATAACCATGTTGACCCACTGGCTCATGTGGATTCCCGCTTAGCTTCTGAGTCACAAAAGAAAATGTGCAGTTCTGTGCTGAGGGGACCAGCTCTACCTGCAGGTTACTAGTGCAATGGCAGGTGAAGTGTCAAACAGACACATAGTTCATTGTCATCATTGATTTAACTGAGTCTTATGTAGATTTCAGTTTGCCTTATAAATAGCATGATTTCTTAAATCTTCCACACAGATCCCCCAAAGGCCCATGTGACCCATCACCCCAGATCTGAAGGTGATGTCACCCTGAGGTGCTGGGCCCTG
>NW_018393920.1:19188-35909 GCF_900095145.1 Mus pahari | reverse complement strand
TGTGTAACAAGGAGGAATTCTCATCATGTTTTTTCCTCTCATGTATAAACTCACTTGCAGCGTTGCCACTTCCTCTTTCCTTGGATGGATACTTGCTTTTTTGACTTACTCACTGTGGATACAGAACTTCCAGGTGTACATTTCTCTGTTTCCTTCTGAGTATTATATAGCAAATAAGTATTGCATTAAGAGATAATTATGCTCTGAATACCTGAAATTTTATGATTATATATTTTTCTTTTCTTTCAGTATAGAAGAGAGCTAAAAATATTGAAATTAGTATCTCAAATATGCTCCGCTCTTATTTAACTAGTGAAGTTAAGGCCATTTTAAGTTTAAGATCAAAGTGATATATTGATTTTATGTATAACAAATGCTGCGATGTTAGGAAAATTGTAAGCAGGATATGGTGTAAAATTCCTAACAATTTTTTACCTGTTAACAGAAACAACATATCTNCTTTGCCTATTTTAATNTTATTTTTGTAATTATTTTTCTCAATCTTCAGGCTCACCCTGTGACCCCACATTCATCCTGAGCTGTGCTCCATGCAGTGTCATTTACTCCATTATTTTCCAGGATTGTTCTGATTATAATGATAAGATTTTTCTTAACTTCATGGAAAAACTAAATGAGAATGTCAAGATTCTGAGCTCCCCAAGGTTGCAAGTGAAGTCAAGAATTTTTTTCCTTCTTGAGAACACATATGGTGCTTTATTACCACAGATAAAATTCAATATGATTCAAAAAGTGAGATGACAAGACATCTTGCTTCTGACCAGTGTATTATGGAAAGAATATCTGGAATGGAGTCATCAGCCCTCTGATATGCTAATATAAAAACTAAGGAAAAGGGTAGGTTGGATCAATTCCTCTAGCTCTTCTCCATTTATTTTCCCACTGATGTACACAGAACTGTTGGTATGAAGTACAGCATTTACATCTAAAAGTATGCCCAGTCAATCACAAGACATGCCTTTGTGCAAAATTCTTGTCCTCTTTAAACTACTAAGCAATGTCCATCATATTTCTACACAGGGATATCTTAATTTAAAAAGAATATTCTCTTAAAATAGAAAGAATATTAACAGTAATGAAATGTGTCAGAAAACCTTGATTTGTTTCAGTAGTGTGATATTTGAGACAGAATCTTAGTGATGAGGTGACAGGTAGAAATGAGAATATGAGTAGTTCAATGTTATGTGGACCACAAATATCCTTACATGTTTGTCCTAGTCTGAACTGACATCTCCTGAACTCTGAATAAAGAATGACTATGAAATAATAGATAAACCTGTTATAGGTATGATGTACATTTGCTTTCAAGGTCCTTAGGGGACCCACCAGCTTCTGAATATTCACTGAGCCTAGTTTACATGAGTTAAATATACCCTTTTGCTGTAAGTCAAGTCACCCAATTTTCTACTTCTATGATGTGAAAACTGTCAATGTCAATAAATTGTATCATATCACATTCCAAATTTGCGAGGAAAAATGATATAAACCTTCAAGGAATTGTCAGAAATATGCTTTATACTAAAAAGAATTNATGAATGCTGAAATTTATGATTCTTTATCAATTGATTCAGGAATTTCTTACTCAATTCTGTCTACTATCATAGAGAATTGCTCTGTGCATGAATTGAAACACATCTACTTTATGTTGGACATTATTTTTATTCACGTCTGAATCTATAAACTCAAGTTTGTCTTTCTATATACTATACATATTTTTATTTACATGAGTTTATTTAAAAAGGTTCTTTGGCAGATGTATAATGAGTGTTAATATATATGTATGTGGTAAATACAAAGGCTGTTTTTATGCTATCTTGTTCTATATTAATAGAACAGAAAAACCAGATAATTTTTACGTTAAAATATATTAATTAGGCATTATAATTCTATTCCAATTCTCTAATCTAATCTGGCTACTTACCAGCAAAATCCCCAGACATTTGCATTTTTGGACTTGTCTGGCTCTCTTGGTGTA
This sequence comes from Mus pahari, assembly GCF_900095145.1. Classification (NCBI taxonomy): domain Eukaryota; kingdom Metazoa; phylum Chordata; class Mammalia; order Rodentia; family Muridae; genus Mus; species Mus pahari. The sequence goes on along the minus strand of NW_018393920.1, from coordinate 33,916 downwards.
AGATGATCCCTTCCTCATGCTGAATACTCTCTTTCTCTCCCTCATCTCCCAGCTGGTGGAAGTCCTGCACTAATATTTCTGTTGTATAGTTATTGGGTTTTCCAGCTGTTATTGACAAGTCAGAGAATAAATGATGAGCATGGTTTATACAAAGTTGATGCAGCAGATTCTTCACATAAGCATTATAATACTGTGTCAGATTTAAACCTGATAGTGGAATAGAGAAATCAGCATTTGCATAATAGAAGGATAAAGTTTGCAGAGTACACAATTCCATTATACCTACAGTCAGGGAATGGAGACATTCACCAGTGGTTAAGGATGTGTTTTACCTTCCGAAGGACCTGAGTCTGATGCTTATCACCCACGTCAGGTGGCCCTAAACCACTAACTTCAGAGACTCTGATATATCAGACCTTCAAAGGCACCCATGCATAAATTTCACAATGCATGTGTATGTGTAAACACATAAACCGACACACAAACACAGACACAGAAACACAGAAACAGATATACATTCATGCACACACATACCTAAATTAAAGCAACACATCTTAACAAAATAAATTCCTGATCTGATTTTACAGGTCTGCAATAATTTCCCCTTGCTCTTTGACTATTGTCCAGGAAGTCATCACAAAGTACCAAAAAACATTCATTATATTAGAAGTTACCTGTTGGAGAAAATAAACAACACCAAGAATCACTGGATGTTACAAACCCTCATGACTTTTTTGATTATTACCTGATTAAACAAAACAGGTAAAATGTTAATGTAAGATTATTTTATTGTTCAAGCATTTTCTGGTTTGCTGAACATTGAAATGTTTGTTGGAGATGTTTCAAGTAAGTATACTTTGAAAAACATTTCTGTATATGTTATATCTTAGAATGAACCATAGAGATACTGGAAACATAAAGGGAATTTGTTCACCAGAACAGATTGCCTTCACTTTACCTGATGAGAAAACAACCCAAAAGGCAGGTAAGATGGGATTAAATTCTAATCAAGTAATAAGTAACCAACCATCATGGAAGTGTGAATATTGGCATCATAAAAGCATCTATTGTATGGCTACATTTCCTGCATGTCTAGTGGATTAAACTTGATATAGCCATGTTGCTTTTTTTTAAATGTTGGGTATAAAAGTTAATTTTTTTTTCGAGACAGTGTTTCCCTGTATAGCTCTGGCTGTCCTGGAACTCACTTTGTAGACTAGGCTGGCCTCAAACTAAGAAATCTGCCTGCCTCTGCCTCCCAAGTGCTGGGATTAAAGGCGTGTGCCACCACACTCAGCTTAAAACTTAATTTCTGAAGGACTTGATGGTGAATGAAGTGTCATGTGGTTGGAAAAGAGTTGGTGCATCAAAGAGCAAGGCTTTCTGTATAACCTCAAGTTCATTTTTCCAGGAAGTGATTAAGGATTTGCAACCATTGCTTTACCTGGCTCCATGGACTGTGTTGGCACTGTGTAGTTTATTCAAAAGACAATTTACCATTTCATTTTCTTGGGATTTAGTAAAAATCAGTTGATGTTTGGGATTGGTAGTGCATAGTGATTCTGCTCCACCTATATTAATTGCCCTTTGCTAGGGATTCAACACCATGAGTTCTTCTCCTGTAATTCTATAGCAATACTTAAATCCCAAGTGTCTAGTTTCTTTAATTTTGTTATATCTTTGATTATTTCGATGATTCACATTTATATTTTTGTAAGACTATAGTCCAGAAAGTCAGCCCAGTATGTATATGTGGTACCTCAAGGCAGTAACCATACTACATTTATTTTATGGTTGTATTTTACTTGCCTAAAAAACATTGCCACTGCCTATTTCTTCTTGAAAAGCATCCCATCATTATGAAAAAACACACCCCATCCACTACTGATCACTACTTTCCTGTAGCTTTTATTTTTTTTTCTTTATTTTTCTACTTTGCTTCTAGGTTCTTCTCCTGTCTCTTGGCAATATCGTCTCTGACACAGCTCAACTTCTCGTAGCTCATTTGTCACCAGCAATCTTCTCTTCTACTCTCTGACTCTACTTGTCTGTCTCTTGGATACTTTCCTGCTTTCTGCCCAATCCTATTAGCCACCTCCCAGGGTCTGCTGGCTTTTTATACCCTCTCCTGTTCTCAATTCTCTAGGAGTCAACAGACAATGGTCATGGGGTGAAACAGTTTTAAAGGATAAGAATTATAAAAAGTCAGTTGACAAGTCTTTGTAATCACTTAAAGGGGTAGTTACACAAAATAAATCAAGTTACATTCCCTGCAAATTTTATGAAGTCATTGATTTTTGGAATTTTTATTAGATATTTTCTTTATTTACAATTCAAATGTTATCCCCTTTCCTAGTTTCTCCTCTGAAAATGTCTTGTGCCCTCCCCCTTCCCCCAGTTCCCTAACCCACCCACTCCCATTCCTAGTCTTCGCTTTCTGCTATAGTGGGGCATAGAGCCTTCACAGGACCAAATGCCCCTCCTCCCATTGATAACCGACTAGGCCATACAAATATAGGCTAGACTAGGCTCTGCTACAAATATAGCTAGAGCCACAAGTTCCATCATGTGTTTTCTTTGATTGGTGGTATTGTTCCTAGGAGCTGTGAGGGTATTGGTTAGTTCATATTGATGTTCCTTCTATGGGGCTTCAGTCCCATTCAGCTCCCTGGGTATTTCCCCAACTCTTTCACTGGGGACCTTGTGCTCTGTCCAATGGAAGACTGTGAGCATCCACTTCTGTGTTTGCCAGGCACTGGCAGAGCCTCACAGGAGACAGCTATATCAGGTTCCAGTCAGCAGGCTCTTGTTGGCATCTGCCTAGTATCTGTGTTTGGTGGTTGTTTTGGGGTGGATCCCCAAGTGGGACAGACTCTAGATGTTCATTTCTTCAGGCTCTGCTCTGAACTTTGTCTCTGTAACTCCATCCATGGGAGTTTTGTTCCCAATTCAAAGAAGAGGCGAAATGTCCACATTTTCATCTTCATTCTTGAGTTTCATGTGTTTTACAGATTGTATCTTGGATATTCTAAGTTTCTGGGCTAATATCCACTTATCAGTGAGTGCATATCATGTGAGTTCTTTTGTGATTGGGTTACATCACTCAGGATGATACCCTCCAGATCCATCCACTTGCCAAGAATTTCATAAATTCATTGGTTTTAATAGCTGAGTAGTACTCCATTGTATAAATGTACCACATTTTCTATATCCATTCCTCCGTTGAGGGACATCTAGGTTCTTTCCAGCTTCTGGCTATTATAAATAAGGCTGCTGTGAACATAGTGGAGCATGTGTCCTTATGACCGGTTAGAACATCTTCTGGGCATATGCCCACTAGAGATAATGTTGGATCCTCCAGTAGTACTAAGTCCAATTTTCTGAGGTACCGCCAGACTGATTTCCAGAGTGGTTGTGGTGTAAATGTACCACATTTTCTGTATCCATTCTTTTGTTGAGGAATATCTGGGTTCTTTCTAACTTTGGGCTATTATAAATAAGGCTGCTCTGAATGTAGTAGAACATGTGTCCTTATTGCAAGTTGGAACAAATTCTGGTTATATGCCCAGAAGAGGTATTGCTGGGTATTCTAGTAGTAGTATGTCCAATTTTCTTTCTTTTCTTTTCTTTTAAATTTTTTATTAGATATTTTCTTCATTTACATTTCAAATCTATCCCGAAAGTCACCTATACCCTCCCCCCATGCGGCTCCTTTACCCACCCACTCCCACTTCTTGACACTGGCGTTCCCTTGTACTGGTGCATATAAAATTTGCAAGACCAAGGCCCTTCTTCATTTTAGTCTCTGCAGTTCTTTCAGACAGGAACAGTTCTGGGTCAGAGTTTTGACTGTGGGATGGCAAAACACAACACTCCACTCAGTGGCCATCTTTCTACTGGAAAAGGGCTCTACAAGTTCCCTCTCCCCAGTGTAGGGCACTTCATCTATGGTCCCTCCCTTTGGGTCCTGAGAGTCTTTCACTTCCCAGGTCTCTGGTAAATTCTAGAGGGTACTTCTACCTCCTACCTCCAGAGGTTGCCTGTTTCCATTCTTTGTGCTGGCACTCAGGGCTTCTGTCATTTTCTTCCACTCAACACCTAATTATGTTCCCCTCTTCCACTCCCTGTTCCCTTTACCACCTATTTCCCTCCCTCATTTTTCCTTCCTGTGATTGCTTCATTAATATTCAGAAAGTTCAAAGTTAACAGAGCAGTATTAATCCATCCCTGGGGGTCTTTATTCTTCCTTTTTGTTTTATATACATTTATTCTAAAATGCATTAAATCTTTCTATGACTCCTTGTCCTGTAGAATTGTGTGATTGTCAGTATATTATATTTTATATACTTTATATTATACTAAGAAAATAATTGCTTCATCTTACTGGGGACACAATGGGGGCATTGCCAGTCTTAGTTTGTACTAGTATCCCTACAATAGTCATTTACCTCAAGTAAACGTTTAACTGAAAGAGAAACCATTTTAGAAGTCACAGCAGTTTCCCATGGAAACCTTGAGTATGTGTCATTAGTATGGTATATAAACTTTAGCTTTCTAATTTCTGAAAAATAAAACAAATTCATCTGCTAGATTTTATTTGTTTTGGTTGCTTGCAGCAGGTAATGGAGTTTGATTATAGAAAGGACAAGTAGGATATTTTACAATAATTTCCTTATTTTGTTGCCAGCTGATAGAAAAGTTTTTTTTCAACCTTTACTGTTAACATGGAATTGAATATGAAAATTTTGGGTTTCTTTCACATTTGCTACTATCAATTGATTTTTTTTCATTTCCTGTGCCAGAGAAACTGGTCAGCCTATATGAAATGGAATATGGGTTAGATACGATGGATAGTTTCCATTTCTAATTGCTTGTTGCAGTTGCATAAATAACAAGGTTAATTCTGAGTTATCCTGCTACGCCCACTCCAGCAGTGACTCGCATTACAGGTTTAGAAACCTGGAAGCAGTCCTGAGGCAAAAAGTTTCAAGGAAACTCAGCCTCCTGGAACCTTGCATTCTAATAGCTAGGAATGCCCCACATTTGTTGCTGCAATATTGTGGAGGGTCTTGCATACTTTCTTACAGTATTTCACTGGAAGTTACTTTCATATTTAAGTATTTACTAAGGCCTAGGAAATAGGGGGGGTGATATTACATTATTCATGAGAAGGTCTACTAGAGCAAACCCCCCCAAAACAGGTTTTCTTCTACTAGGCCCAAAGGAACAGCATAATAAAGGATTTACTTGGAATCCTTGGTGGTGGGGTTTAACTATTGACTAGTCTTGCACCTGGCTTCCTCCTTAGGCAGCGGGGTCCCCCCGTCTTTTGATGTGTACAATCCTTTGTTTTGTGTCACTGTAACTCTTGCAGATGTGCCCCGCCTGACTTCTCTTATTTGTTCTGGATTAAAAGTTTGATGCTCGAGTTAGAAAAATACATTCAGATTCTACACGCTCTCTCCTGTTGGTCTGTTTGTCAACCCACCAAATCCATGTGTACCTGCCACCAGAGAACCATTACACTCAGACGGGAGACCCTAAAAAGGAGATAGTCTGTGGCATTATCCAGACCAAATTTAGCAGTTTCCATATGCAAAACAACTGTTTCTGCATATTAATAATCAGAAGTATATTGTTTCAGGAAAATCCAATAATACCATAATAATATTGTACAAATCTGAATTTTGAACTAATGTATATGAGCTTTGTATTAATTTGCTTATTTTTCTGAGTTATAACCAGACATTCCCAACTTTATGCATCAATATAATATGTAGGTACTTCAAGAATTGGTCTTCCTTTTAAATCCTTGGGAGAATCCAGTTAGTATTTTTTAATAAACTGAAGATGCTTGCTTTTAAGATATTTGTAGTTAATTTCTTCCAAATAGCTGTTGCAAGTTCTTTGACAATCTTCACTGATTACCCACAATGAAGTCAACTTGACATTAGTATAAAGTACTACAATTTCTGTTGGGTCAGTTTCTGACAATTGATGTAGTCTTATTCTTCCTTTTCCTCATATGTCTTTGATTTTTTTACTGTGTATGCTAAGTAGTTTTTTTTCTAAATGCAAAATAACCAAAATACCATCTATGTAATCCACATTGTGAATCTTGCAGTCTCTTTTCTACTGAAGTTAAATGTTTCTTTGCTTCTTTTGTAATCTGTCTTGGTTTGTGTAGGGCTGTGTCTCTTAGTAACATTTGAAACATATTACTTAACTCTTGAGTCCTTAATCCAATAATGAGCCAAAACTATTTAATACCATTTATAGTTTATTACTATTGTATTCTGATCTGTACCTTCTGCCATTGAATTTTTTCTTGACTTATGATATAGACAGCAGATAGACTCTCCTTACTGTATTTTTTTCCAAAACCAATCTTAAAATCCCAACAAGGTTGACTTATTTTTCCAAAATTTTTCTCAGAAGTATCTGTATAGAGGTTAGTTTGGGCTACACCATCTTGGCTTCCAATGGATCACATATGCACACAGCCCTGGAGATATCTGGATTCCTGAATGGAACACACACACACACACACCAGTTAATTTTAAAATGTCTTGGCTACTTCAAATGCTGGGTACTCCTAAACTTTTCCCTGCTTCCCCAGGCCCAGTTGGGAACCTGGCTAGTGGCCACTTACCTGGATTCTAATGTGGCTCATTTGCTTTATCTCCTAAATCTCCTTTGTTCATCTATATCCAACCACTTCATGGTGATTTCTCCTTCTCTTATCCCCTGTGTCCTAGCCCAAGCAACTTTAAATGTCCCAGCCCAACTTTCTCCAATGATTGTCCACTGGCATCTTTATTGAGTGACCAAAAACCAATTGTGGACAAAGACCATTAGTGTTTGGATGAGTAGATTTCCAAATGAATCAAATTAATAGAACCAATCTTTAACACCTCACATTTTCTCTCCAAAAACCCCCAAGACAGTAAAAAAATAAAATAATAATAATAAAAAAAAACAACCCAAAACTAAAACTAAAACAAAACAAACAAAAAACCCAAAATAAAACTCTTCTCTCAGACATAAATTGAGTACAACCACAACAATTACATAAATCACAGAGTATTATATACAATTAACATCCTGTTCATCATATTTTTCAGTTGGATAGAGTACTAGATCATCATTCCTAACTTAAAGACTTTTCAATTCTATGCCAGAAATATGTTTTGATTTTAGCCTCTGAAACCATCTGAAAAACATGCTTTCAATTATATATAACACCTCTCAATGCTAAACAAATTAAGTTTGTTTATGAGACCATAACTAGTCTTCAACCCCATCAGAAACCTCCGAACAAATAAACAATTACCTAAGTATATAGGAACCATGAAACATAGTTTCTAAAACTTAAAACAATTGTAGAGATAGATGACTACCTGGACAGCTTATATTCCTTATAATGTTGGAATATCTGTCTTTAGCCTTCTGGCCCAGAACCATCTGAAAGACTTTGAAATGGAGCAGGAAGTATGAAGGAGTAGTTTGTTCTGTCTTGGCAGAACCAAATTTCAACTTTCCCTCCTTGTGTCTCTTTTTTAGACAGTATTTTTTTGTAGGTAGATGGATAGGCAATTTCTCCCCCATGGCTACATTGCCATGATAAGCACCGTCAACTGTAGGTAAAGGTGTTCAATTCTTCTTTGAAGTAGAATGGAAAAGATTTTAGGGGCAGACATATCTCCTTGTTAAATGATGCTTAATAAGGAAATAACATTAAATCTCACATTCTGTGGATTTCTGATGTTTTTGAAGTCTATCTATGTAAGATATATTTGAATGGTTAAACCTCAGCTACTCTTGGGCAGTCTATTGGAGTAAGTTGAAAGCACTTTATTATAATTAAATTAGCATCTAACATAACCATGAGATTACTATCTGGCCCTTAACTTGTCTTACTTAATCATCTTAAATAGTTTGTTATAACAGCTATTAGAAGGACTGTGTCAATGCTTTATATTCTTGAATTAGTTACATAGGCACAATGCCTAGCTAAAAGTAACAATGTTAATTTCAAATTTCGTATCAATATGCACATTTATACCCATGTAAGATTATGACTACATATTGTTTTGTTAATGAAAAAAAAACTTTGTTATCTCTCCTATTCTTTTCCTCCCTGTTTAAAATTAGGACCATTTCCAAATTATTCTTTAAAATGACAACCTATCTCTAATTTGGAAAAGAACCATGAGTGGGCACCCAAACCCAGGGAGTTGGTATCACAACTCTCCATGGTTTCTTCCTGTTGAATAGGGGTGGTGAGAAATTTTAAAGGGGTGTGGAGGGGTAGGAAAATTAGAAAAACTGGTTAGACTTATAAAAGCAAGATTAGGATGTCTTATCCAATCTCTGTTTGTTTAAAGGGTCAGGGGTTGAGTGAAATTCTGACTGGATCTGTCTGAAAGGTTGGATGAGGTAAGACCATCTGGAATCAGTATCAATTTTTGAAGCTGTTTTGGAAGCATCAGTTCAGCATCTTTGAGAATGAATTTTACCAAAGCTGTACATTCTATAATATATGAATCTCACAACCAAAATTTTAGTATCTTTAAAATGTTTGTATAGAATTTTCAGGATGCATAGATCAGTTAAGGATTGAAATTTTGTTCCTTGTTTGAGCAAGTAGAAGACAACTGTCTTTTTGATGAGTTAATTTTATCAATAACCAATTGTGATAATTCTTCATTTATGCTATATGAAGGATGGCACTATGAATGTTAAGGATTTCAAAATCAAGACGATTTATTATCTCATTTTTGCTGAAGTTTTGGCTAGAGACATTTTTTATGTTTAAGTCAGTTTTTGTGCTATTCCCATGTTGAGGAATCAGTAGACCATGCTCCCTGTACTGCTTGATTTTCTTGAATTTATTTGAGATCATTTGGAGGTCTTCCCCTGTCATATTTGATCCATATCCCTCCTGAAGGCAACCAAAGTCTTTTCTCCTTTCCTTTCAACACAAATATAGAGCCTCTCTACCAAAGTAGAATATCCTTGGTCCAGTAATTGGAAATCATTAAAGGTATAGCTTGACCTCTCTCCCAGAGGAATTTTAATATAACCATCAAACTCATAACCATATATATTTTTATTATAACACGTCTGGGGTATAATCTGTATATTCTTTTCTATCCTCCATAAGAATTCAAATTTATAAATCTCTATCCTTTATCTGGTGACTGGAGGTAGCAGATTTTATTGTCTGCTTGTCACTGTCTTCTTCCTAACATGAGACCAGGGTAAATCCCTGTCATGGGTTGTTTTACTTTGTTCTAGTTTCATGGCTCGTTCAAAAACTATGTAACTCATGACTTGGCTTAGCAGGCTGAGAAACCAAATCTCCTCTCCTCCTAATCTTATCTCAAGGTACATGTGTTTTGTCTCTTTCATTCAGGAATCTCTAAATTATTTAATAGTGAGTTCTCCCACCACATTATGCCATCTGTAGCAGTGAGTTTGGGCTATACTACTTTTGCTCCTGGCAGATGTCATAAATTTGCCCACACAGGAGCTCTCTGTGTTCACATATTGAAGATACTTACACATGCAAGTTATGTTTTAAATGCCTTGGCTACCTCAAAGTCTGGACACTCTGACACATTTTCCTGCTACCCTAAGCCCAATGTGGAAAGTGGCCAGTGGCCACTTATCTCCTGCAGGTCCTACATCTATCCATATCCCACCACTTTATGGTGATTTCTCCTTCTCCTACCTGCTACATTCTCTCCAGTAGTGACAAGTGCAACAGGCCCCCAAAACCCTGGGCACTGTCCTGAGGCGAAAAGTTCATGGAAACTTAGTCTCCTGGAATCGTGGCATCCTATATAATGAATGCTCCAATGTCCTTGCTTTAGTTAGAAAACAGATCCATGTGCTTTCCCTTAATACATAGCCAAGTTAGATCCTAGGCAGTCAGTCCTTGAGCTGACCCTGGGTTTAGGTAGCTAAATCACTTGCCCTACACAGGAATTTACCATTCTCTAGGAAGAAGGAAGTTTGTGATTTAAAGAGGAACCAGAGTAGATACTTAGAACCATAAGTAGCTGAGTTACACCCATACACAAGCATTATAATGGCCTAGGGGGAAGGTGGACTATAGGAACTATGGCAAGGGCATGAAGCCCTTGCCCCTGGCTTCTAAGTTTAAACTGACTTTAGGTGGAGCTGTTTTTGATCCCAGCTGTTAACACTGAATTTTATCCCAGTTGATTCCTGCCAGTCCTTCTGTGTTTGCATTCCTCTGTTTTGTGTAACTTCCCTATTTCCTTCTGTATAAATTTGCTCTGTAATTGCTTCTGTAATTTGCTTGAATCAACAAATTACATTCAGATACGACACTCCCTTGTGTCCATATTTGTTTGTCAGCCCACATTCACCGAATCCTCACTCACCTGCAACCAGAGACCCAATTCCACACAAATCAGGGAGCCAGGTGAGGTCTGTCTGCGGCAGCTACCCACTACATCCTAGCCTGAGAAACTCTAAGATCCTGCCCTGTCTCCCTTTGCCTGGTGATTAACTGATGACATCTTTATTGATCAATCAAAAATTAAATGGGGACAAGGACCTTTAGTGTTTGGACAAGCAGATTCCTGATTGCATCAAGCATTAGAACCAATATCCAACATATCTGCATCAAAAATCAAATAACAAAATATCATCATTGTAATAAAAAATAATGGGTTACACAACTTTCCTATGTATTATTTCTAGTAGTCGTTCAATAAAATAGTAACATAGAGTTGGAATATTTAACATTCTTTGTGGAAGAACTTTCCACTGATATCTTTTTACAGGTTGAACATCTTTATTTATAGGCATCGGAAAGGCAATTTTTTTCCTTATCCTGAACTTGCAATGGAACAGTAAAAAAGCAGTTCTTTAAAACAATTACTATGATTGGCCTTGTCTTAGGTAATAAAAAAAGGTAAAGATTTTCCAGACTGTAATGGACCTGTTGGTTTAAATCTGTTACCATTCTCCATTTCCACAATTTATTTTTTATAACAAATACAGGGCAATTTCATGGGCTAGTAGACTTCTACATGTTGAGATTCAAGCTACTCTTTTACCAGTTGCTTAATTGCTTGTAATTTTTGCTTAGTTAATGGGTCACTGCTCTACCCACATAGACTTATTAGTCAACCATTTTATGGGTAGGAGCATTGATATAATTTTAGCCATGGTCCTCCCTTTACTCAATGGAAAGATCAACCCTGTTGTGTCCTGTTTGTGTAAAATCTGCATATTCTGTGGTTGTTCTACATGACAGTTTTCCTTAGAAGTATGTTGTATTTCACTTCTTATTTTAGGGAGTATATTTGGTCTTGAGGGAATATTTAATCTGAGTTCACCACAGCTGTCCTAAATTTGGTCCCCATATGTTTACAACTATGTCAGGCACATAAGACCTTAATTTTCCTATTTGACCTCTGTTCATAACTTTGATTTATGTGAAATGACTTTCCAATATCTAGAATCTTTGAACAAGTTATTCTGAATTCTCAGGTTACAGTTCCAATAACTCCTATATCCATCAAACCTTCTATTTCTTTTTTTATTAGATTTTTTATTCATTTACATTTCAAATGCTATCTCGAAAGTCCCTTATACCCTCCCCACCCCCGCTGCCCTGCTCCCCAACCCACCCACTTCTGCTTCCTGATGACATTGAATTTGATGACATACTTAATTTTGGCCTGTGATCAATTACAATTGATTGCCAGAACAAGTATTTTCTAGTACTTCTAAACTCTTCCTTTATTCTGACTAGAGCAGATTTGTCCTTGATACAGGGAAAAAGTAACAACTGAGCAATCCCATCACCTATGTTAAATTACATATCTATTTTTAATTGAATTTTATTTTTAATTCATATTTTGCACTCCATATTCCATTCCCTGCCTTCATCCCCATCCACCCTCTGTTTGCTCCACATCACACACCTCCTCCCCACCCCACCCATCTCCATGTGGATGCCTCCACCCACACCCCACCTGACTTCTAAGCACTCTGTCGTTTCTAGTGTTTTGAGGGTTAGGTGCATCACCTCTGAATGAACACAGACCCAAAAGTCCTCTACTATATGTGTGTTGGGAGGCTTCCTATCACCTGGTGTATGCTGTCTGTTTGGTGGTCTAGTACTTGAAAGATCTCGGGTCCAGATTAATATAGATTGCTGGTCCTCTGACAGGGTTGCCCTTCTCCTCAGCTTCTTTCAGCCTTCCCTAATTGAACTACAGGGGTAAGCTGCTTCTGTCCATTGTTTTGGTGCAAATATCTGTATCTGACTCTTTTAGTTGCTTGTTGGGTCTTTTGGAGGGCAGTCATTATAGATTCCTTTTTTGTGAGAACTCCATAGCCTCAGTAATAGTGTCAGACCTTGGGACCTCACCTTGAACTGGATCCAGCTTTGGGCCTGTTGATAGACCTTCTTTTCTTCAGGCTCCTCTCCATTTCTATTCCTATAATTATTTTAGATATGAACAATTATGGGTCAGAGGTGTGACTGGGATCCAACTGATCCTTCACATCTTTCTCCACATCCTCTCCAACAAGTGTTTTCAGCTTAGGTTTTAATCTTAGCCATTCTGATTGGTGTAAGGTAGAACCTCAGGTTCATTTTAATTTGCACTTCTCTCATCACTAAGGACTTCAAACATTTCTTTAGGTGATTTTTCAGGCATTTTTGATTCCTTTGTTGTGAATTCTCGGTTTAGTTTATACCCCATTTTTTGACTAGGTTGTTTGTTTGTTTGTTTGTTTTGGTGATTAACTTCTCGAGTTCTTTATATATTTTGGATTTAACACTTTATAAAATGTGGGGCTAGTCAAAAAAATTTTCCCCTATCTGTAGGTTGTTGATTTGTCTTATTGTCTATGTCCTTTGTTTTACAGAACTTTTCCAGTTTCATGATGTCTCATTTATCAATTCTTGATCTTAGAGCATGAGGCACTGGAGTTCTGTCTAGAAAATTTCTGCCTGTGCCAATGAGTTCAGGCTCTTTAATACTTTCTCTTCTATTAGATTCAGTGTATCTGGTTTTTTGTTGAAGTTCTTGATCCACTTGGATGTGAACTTTGTACAAGGTGAGAAATACGGGTCTATTTTCATGCTTCTACTTACAGACAGCAGCCAGTTAGACCAGCAGCATTTATTAAAGATGCTTTCTTTTTTCCATTGTATATTTTTGGCATCTTTGTCAAAATTCAAGTGACAGTAAGTGTGTGGATCTTTATCTAGGTCATATATTTTTTAAAAACCATCAGCCATTATTTCAATTTCTTCATTCAAATCTTCATGTATCCATCGTGGATATACACTAAATCCTTGGGAAGTGAAACTGTACTTTCCCAAAACCATTCCTACTGTCTTTGATGGAAAAGGACCATGAACTCCAGTATGTATTTTATAACATTGAATTTTGGGGGGATAGTGTAAGATACTATTTGTGATCAATTCTAGAGCAGCACTTCCTGCAGTAGCATGCATTAGATCTGCAATACTTAGTTGAGTTTTTTTTTTTTTTCTGTCTGCTTGTTATTTCCTGGATGACAATAAATAAATAGTTCCTACTTTTTATGTGGGACCTTGAGCTAGGACTCCCATTTCATTTTCTGAAAGCAAGAAATTTTCTTGGATATTTCTCTTGTATCTGTACTCATTAATCCAGTGTTAATTCTTGCTGCATTACATGCAGAACCCTGTAAGTGTAGACATTCATTCTGATTTATTTGTAAAAAGAACTCTTGTCCTTAGAGATGCCTTGTTTGCAGTATTTGTTTAGAATGTCCATATATCCCATAGTTACAGCACCATGACTTTTAAAATCAGAGCCATCTATCTAATATGTAGTATACTTTAAAACCAATATCATTTGCATTTGTTATCCGTTCATCCTTGGGCACTCGCGCTGCCTTTAGTAGTGTAATAACTATTTTACATTCTGAATTCACAGTTTTGAATGTTAGGGTCTCTACCAACACCTGTCTTGATTCAGTGCAGATATGGATTTATTTACTGTTGTGATCGATCTTTTAAAAACTAACAACTCAGTGAGGCCATCTCATGAGCCTTATATTATTTTTGTAAACAAGATCAACAGTTTCCTGGTATCTCAACTTTTTCTCAAGCTCTTAAAGCAGCTAATTGACATTGTTCCATGATTGCAACTTCAAGTAGAACCTGTTCTTGTATAATAACATAATGGCTCTCAGTTACCTACTGATATCACTATATTATTAACTCAACTTACTCTATTGGGTTGTTCCAAATTCTTTGCTTCTCTTCAACGTATCAACCATTGCAATTGAGTACCACTGTCTAGCACAGCTGTGACCAATGCCCTTCAGCCTTAGGGGATAATTCTACTTTGTGTAGCCCATATATTTAGAGTTTATTTCACATAGGGTGTGTGCATCCCATAAGGCATCATTGTCTTTTAAAAATGCCTTATGTCTGTGTTTTCCACAGAAAGTCATCATATTTTGTCATAAACCTGTGGATGTTCTACATTAACATGCACATGCTTTATAACTCTGCTAATGCTGCTAGTTATTCTGCTACCCAGAACTACTGTGGGTTTTACTCTGTCTCTTCTGACCAACTTCCTGCTTTTTCCTTTCCTTTCCTTTCCTTTCCTTTCCTTTCCTTTCCTTTCCTTTCCTTTCCTTTCCTTTCCTTTCCTTTCCTTTTTCTCTTCTC
>NW_018393920.1:15595-19157 GCF_900095145.1 Mus pahari | reverse complement strand
TCTTTTCTTTCCTTTGACATAGTCCCTGGGAGTGAATCTATTTGTTCTTCCTTTCCTCGATGTTTTCCTTTTTGATTCCCAAGTTTCTCTATTTCCACCTGTACTTTATTTTCCGGTTCCTCAGGTACTCTTTTTTTCTAATTCTATGTACATTTTTTTTACAGTTCCTTAGCCAGTGTTTTATAAAGAAAATAGACCCAAATGAGGAAGAAATTTGCTGCTAATAATCATGTGTGGCTTGTCCCAACATCAGCCTCAGCCAAAATTCTGTGTCATTTCACACTGTTATTTTCTCCTGAGTAAGGCTATAACTGGATCCATGTATTTCACTAAAATTGTACTGTAATCATTTATTAGCTTTGATTGAATCTTTTATTATCTGGATTGCATGTACTTTTCTACATATTTAATCAAGTTTTCTTTATACATGTGACTGTACTTTATCACTTCCCATTTGGATTATCTTATTTCAATTTATATTGGTAATTTTATTTATTTACATTTCAGATGTTATCCCCCTTTCCCAGGTTCCCCTCTGAAAATCCCCTATCCCATTCCCCTCCCCCTGTTCTATGAGGGTGCTTCCCCACCTACCTACCCACTCCCGCCTCACTGACCTAGCATTTCCCTATGTTGGGGCTTCAAGCCTTCACAGGACTAAAGGCCTCCACTCCCATTGATGCCAGATAAGGCCAACCTCAGCTACATTTGCAGCCTGAGCCATGGGTCCCTACAGGTGTACTCTATGGTTGGTAGTTTAGTCTTTGTGAGCTTGGTGGGTGTGTGTGTGTGTGTCTGGATGGTTGATATTGTTCTTCCAATGGGGTTACAAATCTCTTTAACTCCCTCAGTCCTTCCCCTAACTCACTGGGGTCCCCATGCTCAGTCGGATGACTGGCTACAAGCATCCATATCTGTGTTGGTCAGGCTCTGGTAGAGCCTCTTAGGAGATAGCTATATCAGCTTCTGTCAGCAGGCACTTCTTGGAATCAACAATAGTTTCTGGGTTTGGGGGTTGCATATGGGATGGATCCACACTGGGGTAGTCTCTGGATGGACTTCCCTTCAGTCTCTACTCTACTTTTTGTCCCTGTATTTCCTGTAGACAGGAGCAATTTTGAGTTAATACTTTTGAGATGAGTGTATGGCCCCATTCCTCAATCGGGGGCCCTGCCTAACCTCTGCTTATGGTTTCTACAGGTTCTCTATCCCCTTGGTTGTGTATTTCAGCTAATGCTATTCCCATTGGGTCCTGGGATCCAATTGCTTTCCTAGCATCTGGGACGTTATGGTGGCTTCAACCAGTTCCCCATGATCACACTGCTACGCTCCTCTGTTTAATTTTCTGACCCTCTGTACATCTTCCTTATATCCTTCCACAGTGGATTCTGCCCCCCTTTGTGCCTCTACCATCTCCCTTCAAGATCAGTCCCTCCCTCTACCTCCTGTGATTATTTTATACCACCTTCTAAGTGGGACTGAAACATCCACATTTTGGTCTTCCTTCTTCTTGAGTTTCACATGATCTGAAAGATGTTTCTTGGGTATTCTGAGCTTTTTGGCTAATATTCAATTATCAGTGAATACATACCATGTGTGTTTTTTTGTGATTAGGTTACTTCACTCTTATTTCATTTTTTAATTGTTCAGGTTAAAATTTCTAGACATATTTAAACTAGTTGAAAGCACATGTTCTTAAAATTTATTTCCATTGTATATTTAGAATAAAATTTTGTTTTTTGATATCAGAATATACATTGGAGTACAGTATTCAATATACTTTTCCAAGGTTGTCTTCCTCATGGCATATCCATTCTCTTCTATCTGTATGTTCTAAGAATTTATACTAGGAAAGTTTATATAAAATTTTTAACTGTTTTTCTTGTCAAATAGAATAACAAGAGACCTTGTTTCATTTGTTTTAATAATGTGTTCTATTCTGGTGGCTTCTTTGTTTTAAGTAATCATTGACTTTGGGATAATTCCCATTTGGCTATAGTTTTTACATCTTAACATATTTTACGTAACTCCACTTTAATATATCTTTGCTATTATTTATATAACCTCTCACATACCTAGTTTTAGACTTCTATCCTTGAAGGTATAAATTCAAATCAACTATGGATAAACTGCTTTTTGCCAGGAAAGCTAAAATGATATTACAATGGCATTTAATGCTACCACAGTAATTGTGGCAGGTTTTACAAAGAAAAATCTCCTGGTCATAATGTAATGGGATAGATACTGATATAAGCTTGATGAAAATATTATTACAGTCATTGTGGACAATAATGTTATAGGCCCTGTAGAAATTTTCTATATGTCTATCATGATATGTTACTTTTTAAGAATAGGAGGAAATCTACTTATGCAGGCACTAAAAAAGAATGGATTTTATTTAACTTAAGGGCAAAGAATCTTATTACAGATATGACTTACTTTAGTAGAGAAGCCCCAGGGAATTAGAGTCACATACCTTATACCATTTTTCACTATATTGAGAGAACAAGCAATTTTCATGGATTAATCTTCACATCCAAAGACCAGACCTACCACACACTCTTCTTCATATGAACTTGATACAAGAAAAGAGATAATGAATAAAATGTCTCATTTAGTTGTGTTTTAAGCATACAAATACAAAAATATACATAATTATATTCAGATAATCACATCAATGGAAAAGTCAGGCTAGTAAGAATTTAGGGTGAAATTGAAAATTATAAAAATCTGGGTCATAGATTCTTAAATGATACTTTAATTTCTCCTCTACATTCTATGATCTTTGTTCACAACAACATAAAACTTTAAAAATTTTGTATAATTTTTACTGCAAAGTAACGTTGTAAGTTAATAAGTACATAATTTCTGTACAATTAGAATAGACATTTGAGATGAAAGCTATGTAGTTCCTCCTTAAATTTTACAATTTCAAATTCAAATATTTAACTGTACAACTTGTAAAATATATAAATGTAGAAATATAGATTCATTGTAATAAGATATCCTGGTAAATAATTTAACTGTTTGTTTTAAGAAATTATTCATAGGCAAACCACATCGAACAAGCAGAATTTTCACTTGACAATCTGGCCTGCACTATCAATATTCTCTTTGCTGCAGAGACAGAGACAACAAGCACAACACTGAGNTATGCTCTCCTACTCCTGCTGAAGTACCCACATGTCACAGGTGAGGGCACAGTTGGACCACAATTGTTCTGTAAGTTGCTGGAAAGATAATACCAGTGTCATGTGTGTTGTCATTTTTAGAGCAGTCTCAGCTTTTCCCCTTCTGTGCTATTGAATGTAATGAACAATGTGACTGAGATAAATGGATGCTGAATGTAGGTAAAGCAATCAAATGCTTGTCAGTATAAAGGTGTCCTTGGGTGAATACTGTGCCACCTATGGTCAGCATATATTACCCTGTAGATACATACACTTTTATTCTTAAAAGTTAGGTTTGATATCATCCTTAGTGAGGTAACCCAATCACAAAAGAAGTCACTAGATATGCACTCACTGATAAGCGGATATTAGCCCAGAAACTTAGAATACCC
>NW_018393920.1:0-15110 GCF_900095145.1 Mus pahari | reverse complement strand
AAGTTAGGTTTGTAGATCAGCTAAAATCTTATGGTCTCTAGTTCTTATTTTGATGAATCTAACTTTAGGGTGGAGAAAAAAAATTTACCCAACTGAAGCATAAGATGAAAGCCTAGAATTTATTATGGCAGAGAAATATTCAACATATTTAGATCTCTAGCAATATTTTTCATTCACGCAGAAAATGTAGATTAGTAATTTTTTACATAAGTCTGCTTCCTTAAACTTTTGTTAACCAATTATTATTTTTTCAACTCTATCAATAATGTTTTCTTTTACAGTGTACTTTAAAAGAGATCCAGTGGTTTAGCACATATGGAATGCAACTCCCCTCCTGTGTCCTATATCTACTACATGAGAAAATCATAAACGTGATTAATATTAGTATTTTTAATATATGAGGAGATGACAGCAAACAGCCTAGAAGATTCTCACATTTATTGAGTTAGAGAAAGGAGTACAGTGAGTGTTCATGGATTACAAGCATGTCATTGTAGAGTTAGGAAGGATAGACTTAGGGTAATCTAAGGAAGAAAGGAAGCATACACTCTGAGTTTGGCCTGAGTTCCTTGATCTTCTGATCTAGGGATGCAGTAACACGGTTTGTGTATGTAATAGGTAATGATAAAGTTATAAGGAAGAGCAAATAATTCCAGTTTGAATAGAAGAATAGAAAACATGGTTATCCAGATTAGTTGATCAGAACCTCAAAAATGAGATGTAAAAAAAGGCAATTTGCTTCTTGGTATATACAGGTGGTTGTCAAGCAAGCATAGGATAAAAAAATGCTACCATAGTCTTGACTTTATAAACTTTGACAGTCAATGACTAAAATTTATTGCTTAGAGGGCACTTTGAGGTTTTGGAAAGACGGATAGATGAGAATAGTTTAGGTAGATATAATTTTCATATTAGAAATATATAATACATATCCTGTTATAATTTTCTTTTGTGTAATGATTTTGATCTCTTTTTGAAGAATGGTTTTTATGATTTTTCTCTAGAAAAGTGTAATATTTGGCTATGAGTTAATTTTCTTCCTTCTAGAAAAAAAAAAGGGCTCTAAGGGTTTGAATAGAGTAGAAATAATTAATTGAAAACTGTCCTTGCTTTAAGCGTTCTATTTGTGTGTGTTAGTTTTATTTCCCTAACCACTGTAGACTTTGTAGACATATTTATCTACCCACATAAAGTTTCTCCCAATACTGACCATTCATTGGCTGCTGCTCTCAGTTTACCCTCTGGTGTCTAGACAGAGACGGAGACACAGAAGGACAGAGACAGTGAGACGAGACATTTAAAGACAGAGAGCCAGAGATCTGGAGAGGCTGGATGGTCCTTTTACCTGAAACATACACTTGGTATATCTGTGGATGTCAGGTGCTGATATAGCAATTGCTAGGACTTTGACAACAGGGCAGATGGAGTCGATTTTGATTTTAAAACCTAACATTAGTGACCTTAACCAAGGACTAAAATATGTTGACTAATTACCCTGATTTATTTGATATTTTTAATTAGAAATACCGTATTTGCTGTTATGGCTACTAAGTAAGAAGTATATGGTAATCCATCATAGTATCTCTGTAGAAGAAATGTGATTTACTCCATAACACATCATTTCTGTATAAATTAAAGTATGTATATGATATTATATGTGAATATAAAATTCACAATTATAAATCTATTGGAATATGTATATAGAGCTGTGTATAGCCTGACATTGTAACAAACATGTCAAAATTTCTCCCATTTTCCTGTTTTCCTCTGTCACCAACCAGCTAAAGTCCAGGAAGCGATTGATCATGTGGTTGGTAGACACTGCCACCCCTGCATGCAGGACAGGAGCTACATACCCTATACAGATGCCATGATTCATGTGGTCCAGAGATTCATCAACATCATCCCTAACAACCTACCCCATGAAGTGACCTGTGACATTAAATTCAGGAACTACCTCATCCCCAAGGTAAGCTTTTGTTGCTGCTGCACTTCTGTGATCTTGATGCTCCCAGGTTAACAGTGTGGTTCCAGTCTTCTGATATGCATTGTGATACAGGGGATTTATGTCCCTTTATGGTCCAGAGGGCAGATCTAAAGCAAGCTCAGATATATCTTGTATTGACACTTCAATATTTGCTCAGCCTTACAAATAATGTTAGGCAAAGCTTAGGAATTTCTGTGTGAATGTTTCAATGTTTTATCAATTTTCCAAATGCTTTCTATGAAATTTTTATTATTGTGAGAGTAAAAGTTTCCAAATTGAAAAAAATTGATATCCTGAACTATTTAACTTGTTAATAACATTATGTCATTCAATCATTTATTGGGGATTTTTATTTTCTCTATGCCATGTTTCTTTTCAATAATGAAGCCCATAAATAGCTTAGAAATTTCCTGAATGGTCAATATCTTTTTGTATTATTTCTCTATTGTCTTTGTCATTCTTTCTGTTAATGGAAACAAATATTCATTTATTCTAATTTTATCTTTACCTTATTTGNTGCTTCTCATGATATGAATGTAAATGTATGTGAAATTTGAAGGTGTTATGTGAGCCAATTGTTTTGTAGGTACTTTTGTACCTTTTTGTTATCAGTGTGATGAACTGTCCATAGTGATGAGCAGACCTGCTTCCAACAGGCATGGCTTATTTCATTTTTTGTTTGCATGAAGGATCATAATTTTAACATTTCCCTATCAAATTTAATGTTTTAGGAATACACAGTCATGTTGATCAGTTCAACATTTTTAGTCAGATTTAAAGGAATAAGAGACAATCCTAGAACCCATTTTATATGAGCATGACCAAGATATACAGATCTTTACTTTGAGCTGATAAATTATATCCATAAGAGTCTGTAGATTATTTTCAAAGTTGTTTTCAGTACTCATTTTAATAGCTTTATATATTATTTTATCTTTAATTACCGACTGTGTATGTTTGAAGCACATATGTATACTGAATATTTTCTGCCACATATTGCCTACGGCCCCTACGTTAATAAATTTCAGTTCAGACTATTTTCCCTCAAAGTTATTAGAATCTTGATATTAAAACTGAGCTGTCTACTTAAAACTAAGATGAATATATTCCCCTATACGGTTCTGTTTTCACTTATTTAACTTTTGTGGGCATTTAGTCTTACTTTCAAGACACTGTAAAACTTCTGATTGAGTATGTGGTAGTACAGATGAAAATGCCAAATTTTTGTAGTGATAATTTCATTCAGAAAAGGTTCTATGCTATCTCCTGGGCAGTTTCATAATTTTCAGGAGTTGGTGCAAGAAGATTCTGATTGAATTCCATTTATTAACGTTGTGTGGAGATGATGGTATGTGGCAATGAGACTTGCTCTGTAATGACAGGATTGGTATAGTGTTAGGATACCAGTTTCTCTTGTTACCTGAATGATATTCTTGAGATAATACTTTTGCTTCTTACAGATGAGGTCTTAAGCTAATATTCTAAACTCGTGTATTGTTATGGCTTTAGACCCAACTAAAAGGTAAATTGAATGAAGGACAAGATAGTAATGACATATCTCCTCATAAATTCCTCGTGGTCATAGCCTAGTGTGAGGCTAACATGGCATCAGGTAAACTTATAGACCCTCATATTGCTGCTCTCTCATGATATGATTAGAATAGAGTTCTTAGTAGAAATAACAGGATAAAAGGAAAGAATTATCTTTGACATATTTAGCCTGGTAGATTTCAGGCATCCTAGGCCATGAAGATTGTCCTTCCATTTTAGAAGCTCTGTGATGAATAGCAGAGGAGTTGTCACATTCAGTGTGTAAACAAATGATTATACATGAAATATATTCCATTCTGTTGAGACTAGAATTTATTTTCACATAATAAATATATGTTAGTACTAGTCTTTTTCATTTTAAATTTGAAATATACTTATTTAAGCTGCATTCTAATACATGTGACAAGCTTGTAAAAATTTTGAAAAGAACATTCCTAGAAAGCTTCAATAACCTGAGGCTAGTTGTACCAGCTCCAAAAATTTCTGTGTATCTTCAAAAGTTTTATGATTTAGATACCACCAGGTCATGAGTATTACAACTTATACTTTGTCTTTTTAGTTTCATTTTATTTTCTCTTTCCATTACCCTTTCTCTTTCTTCCTTTCCTTTTCCCAAATAGTCCTCATCCTACTTTTCTGCATAAATATATGCATATGTATACACACACATTTATACATATATACACACACACACACACACACACATACACACTGCGTTTGTGTATCTGTATATTCATATAGATGTATAAATTACACTTATGGCATCATACCTCTACTCTGGCGCATACTGCCTTATTTGCATTCTTATATAAAAACAGAGATAGAGCAATAGGTAGATTCTGTACATGAGAAAAAAATGGTATTTGTTTTGACAAATCTTATTGTGCTTAATGAATATTTTATTACATTTAACATTCTTCATGAATTATTCCATTTGGAGTCTGATTAATCTGAGGTGTATGGATTCAGATGTTATTATCTAGAACAGGCAGTGTTAAGAGAATGGTGAGTCCAATCTGTGGGAAGAAGAGAAGGAAAACAGAAATTTTCATTCAACTACTCATGTGAAATATCACTGGAAGGCACATTGGTCACATCAGTATGACTGGCCTCAGACTCCTTCCCAACCCCCCTTCACAGATTTGCATTTAAATGTCTCTGCTGTTCTTTGTAGTTAACTCCTTCTATAGAGCAGGAAGTAAATTAAGTTATTTTCCTGGCATACTTTAAATTTATGTTTTTTTGTTTTTTTTTTTTGTTTTTTTTTTTGTAACTTGGTTTCTCTATGTATTATTCCAGGGAACAACAATAATAACATCACTGACATCAGTGCTGCATGACAGCAAGGAGTTCCCCAACCCGAGATGTTTGACCCTGGCCACTTTCTAAATGCCAATGGAAACTTTAAGAAAAGTGACTTCATGCTTTTCTCAGCAGGTAATGGAAACTCATTCCCAGGGCTCCAGTGACATGAAGGTCTGTGGAGAGTCACACAGTGGCTCCCAATTTCTGGTAGACTTGCAATTTTTGCACAATCAGCAGCAGGCTTATCTATGTCTCAATGTCTATCCTAGAAAGCCAACTTCATTTTCACTTTACTTTATCACTACAGAGTGAAGGAATCAGAATTTAAATTAATGTCTCTTTTGCTATGTCACTCACCTCCATGATCAGTTAGGTAATTACAAGTCTCAAAAAATATAGAACATCACCAGAGTGCCTCACGTACACCTGGTAATCACATGTATGAACACTACTTGTTAAATTTCTGCTGGACAGTGCAATGAGAAGTTTCCCAGATCTCTGGGTTATTGAGAAGATGTTATCAAATTCTTTCTCAAACCTTGTATTTTAAAATACCAAAGTGGAGCACCATTGTAATAAATGACTTTCTAGCTGCCTTGGGACATGGGTAATAAAGAATTACAAGAATAAACCTTCTATCAGTAGGGAACCATTGGATCAGGATATTTCTTTGTAGTGCAAATACCAGAAACTTCAGGAGTATCTTGAGATGATGGATACAATGTATTTGTGGCAGGGCATCCTGCAGTGATCACTGGGAACTTGGCTTCACCCTATTCAAGATGAGAGTAATGGATTTTGAGTGCACACTTCCAGTTTCTATATTGCCTTTGGATATGTACTTTCTTTACTTTGTTTTGTTATTTTGATAGCAAACACAGAATCTTTCTTCCTCAGTCTCCCATGAAGTTTGATTACAGGTATGAATAACCACAGCTGGCTAAAAAGCATCTTTTGAAGAATTTGTTACTTAAAATTTTTACGTTAGCTTGCAAACAAATTTGTTCCAACTCTGTATGGTTGTTTGGTTGTCCTTTCAGCCATCCATCCATCTAGCCACCTATCCATGACACCATTCATTCATAATCTCTTGTGTCAGTTACAAGTACAGTGCTTGATACATTTATGAATAAGTGATAATAATCTTCTTTGACTTTTTTTTTTCCTTAGGAAAACGGGCTTGTGCTGGAGATGGCCTGGCCCGCATGGAGCTGTTTCTATTCCTGACCACCATTTTACAGAACTTTAAACTAAAATCTCTGATTCACCCAAAAGGCATTCATATGATCCCATTTGTGAATGGATTAATCGCTCTGCCACCCCATTACCAGATCTGCTTCATTGCTCTCTAAAGAGATCACACATTCTGACCCCTCCTGTGTTGCCTGCTACAATCCCCTCCAGGTCTTTATTCACCTCCTTCCTTATCAGGGATAAGGCATCTTCCATCCTGGTACACAGAACCCCCTTTTCTGAAGACCTAGCAAACACATGCCATTTCTGGAGTTATAGCACAAATGCACTTGTATTTTCTCTTTTATATAACTGTTGTCTGAGCCCTTTTACTTATGTTTACCCATTCCTGAGTTAGAATAAAACTTCACTGGTAAATAATAGTTATTATAAGATGATTCCTAGTCTTTTATTCTTTTGACTGTTGTCAATAATAATTGTATTTGATTTATTTTCTTGTTCTCAGACCTACTTACAATTTAGGTAAGAAAATAATATCCTAACACATCATTCTCGTTCACATCACAAGAAGCATAGAGATTACAAGAGGAAATGCTAGGGAGATATATTATTCATTAAAGTGCTTTCATCCAAACATGATGACCTGATACAATCTCTAGCATATTGCTAAAAGACAAGGTATGGTTTTGTGTATTATAGCAACATGGGAGGACAAGAAACAAGACAGTCCTGGTGCTTGCTCAACACCCAGACAGGCATGATTAGAGAGCCTCATGTTCCAAAGTTATCTTGTCCCAAGAAAACAAGCTTGCAATCTCCCAATAACCAATACCCAAATTTCACCTCTGACTTATACATATGAGTATATACATGTACATGTATTTTTTCACACACATGCATTTGATTATGTTCATTGACACACCAACATTTATACATGTAAAACAGAATGTGAAAAGGAAGTTGGTACTAAAGTTCTTTGACAAAGTAATGTTAGAGTCATTGGAAAATTTAAAACATAAACAATAACTAGAAACAGCTCCATTCTTTAAAGGACAAATTACAGGAAAGAATACACGTGCAGGGTAGAGGCCAAATCTTGCTTTCCTGATTCTGTCAACTAAAGGTAAATTTGCCTGTGACTTGATGTTCACAGCTTAGAACAGCATGCATTTTGCTTTCCTATTACTAACCATATGCTCTGTGTACCTCTGTTCTTTCCCATCAAGAACAATGGCCCCAGGAATTCACATTTCTTTTATTTCTAGATACTCCATTTCATTCCCACTACATTAAAGATTATTAAATTAACACTCATATCACTCAATATCCCTTCATGTCTCAATCTTAAAGGAAGCTTCTGTGTCTTTTATTGCTAAGTTCCTACCTGGAAGCTTATGTGGAGATATATCTGCACAAATGTTAGTGCAAACTCATACATCCACACATTCTATATGATCTATATACAGATGGCTGTGGTACTAAATGTGACTCTTTGTAAATTTGAAATAAAAATAGCTACAGTTTGTACAAATTTTTATTTTTTTCTAGTTAAGAGATGTTTCATACTTTCTGTATTAGTCAGGGTTCTCTAGAGTCACAGAATTTATGGATATGCTCTATATAGTAAAGGAATTTATTGATGATTTACAGTCTGCAGTCCAATTCCCAACAATGGTTCAGTAGTAGCTGTGAATGGAAGTCCAAGGATCTAGCAGTTGCTTAGTCCCACACTGCAAGCAGGCGAAAGAGCGAGAACCAGACTTCCTTCTTCCAATGTCCTTATATGGTCTCCAGCAGAAGGTGTAGCCTAGATTAAAGGTGTGTGCCACAACACCTTTAATCCCAGATGAACTTGAACTTGGAGATCTCCCTGTCTTAATCTTCTGGAATCAATCACCACTGTGTCTCAAGATCTCCATACCAAGATCCAAATCAGAAACTTCTATCTCCCAGCCTTCAGATTAGGTTCACAGGTCAGCCTTCCAATTCTGGATTGTAGTTCATTCCAAATATAGTCAAGTTGACAACAAGGAATAGCCACTACACTTTGCTTCAATTTGTTGAGGTCTTTACCCTTAGATTCTCAGTTCTAAGAAAATGCAAAGCAATTTTATTTTTCAAATCACCTCTGATCTATTTATCCATCCATCTATCTATCTATCTATCTATCTATCTATCTATCTATCTATCTATCTATCTATCATCTATCTATCTATCTACCTACCTATTTACCTACCTACCTACTATCAATATCTGCCTTTTTCCAATCCCTTGTCAATGTCTGTCTAACTATTCATACATGTTTCTATCTATGTGTCGTGTTGGGAAAAAATATTCACTAACCCTACATCTGACAGAGGGCTAATAGCCAAACTATATAAAGAATTTTAGAAGTTAGATTCCAACAAACTGAATAACGGAATTAAAAATGTTGTACAGAACAATACTTAGAATTTTCAGCAGAAGAATCTTTAATGGTCAAGAAGCACTTACAGAAATGCTTCTCATACTTAGTCATCAGGAAAATACAAATCAATACTACCCTGAGATTCTACCTTACACATATCAGAATGGCTAAGATCCAAAACTTAGTGACAGCACATGCTTGTGAGGATGTAGAGAAAGAGGACTACTCCTCCACTACTGGTGGGATTAAAAATTGTACAACCACCCTGGAAATCAATCTGGTGGTTTCTTGGAAACTTGGAAATAGTTCTACCTAAATGCACAGCTATAGCACTTTTGGCCATGTACCAAAACATGCTCCACCATATCAAAAGGACATAAATTCCACTATGTTTATAGCATCTTTATTCATAATAACCAGAAACTGGAAACAACCCAGGTGTCCATCACTGAACAATAAATACAAAAACTCTGGTTCATTTACATTATTGAATATTATTCAGTTATTAAAACAAGGACATGAATTTTTCAGGCAAATGAATGAAGCTAGAAAATACCACACTGATTAAGGTATCCCAGACCCAAAAGGACATTCATGGTATATACTCACTGATAAGTGGATATTAGCCGTGAAGAACAGAGTACCCCCACACACTTCTATACACACAGCTGCTGTGGTGTACTTCCAGGCAGGAGCCTCACATGGTTGCCATCTGAGAAGCCCAACAAAAAGCCGAAAGAGTCAGATGCAGATACTAGCACCAAACCAATGGACAGAAGATGGGGACCCCTGTGAATGAATTGGGGAAAAGCAAGAAGAAGCTGAAGAGGAGGGCATCTCCATGGGAAGACCAGCAGTCTCAACTGACCTAGAGCCCAGAGATCTCTCAGACACTGAGCTACCAACCAAGCAGTACACTCCAGCTGATAGGAGGCCCCTGGCATATATACCCCAGAGGATTGCCTGGTTTGGCTTCAGTGAGAGAGTATGCACCAAACCCTTAAGAGACTTTGGGCTCCAAGTAGTGGGGAGGTCTGGTGGGGTAGTGCTGTAGAGTGTAGGGATATTCTCTTGGAGACAGAAGGGGAAGAGGTATGGGATGGGGAGTGGTCGGGAATGGGTAGACCAATAGGGGGATGAGGCCTGGACTATAAAAAGGAATTAAAGAATAATATTAATAAAAAGAACAGAGTACCAATTATATACATCTTAGATCCAAAGAAGTTAAAGAAGTAAGGCCTGAAGAAGTAATTTTGAATTATACTTAGAAGGTAGAACAAAATTGTCATAGGAGGCAGAGGGAGTGAGGCAGGGAATTGGGTGGCAAAAGGGAAGGGGAGGGGAAGAGGGAACCAGGATCAGGTGTGGGGAGAGACAGGAGAGAGGCTTAGAGGCCTGGAAAAAGAGTAGAAATCTGAAGCTGCCAGGAGTGGGGATTTGGGGGAATATCTCTGAAGTCCCAGAGAACTGGGATTGGGGAATCAATGTGGGTGATCATAGGCAAGATGCCTATGAGTGTGGACATGGAACCTGAACAGCCCACCTCCTGTAGCCAGACAGGACTCAAGGCCCTGAAGGGGACAGGAACCCTGGGAGCTTTCAGAGACTGAGCCACCAATCAAAGAAAATACATGGCTGAAATGTTGCACCCAGAATATATGTAGCATACCAGCAACTCAGTGTCCATGTGGGTCCTCCAACAACTGGACTAGAGGCTCTACCTAAAGCTGAACCCATTTTCTGCATATTGACCATGTGCCGAGTGTTTATATTACTTCATTCCATCTAAGCCACATTCTACTTTAGGCCCAACTAAGTCTACACTAATAGATTCTCTACTCAATCCCAATCTGCTCTGTGCACATTAGACATAGATCTAGCAAAGTAAGTCTATATGGTCAGATCTCATTGCACATATGCAAACAATATGAAAGATAAAGGTAGTATATCTCCTACAACAATTTAATAAATATTTTTATGATCAGTTACTGTTTAACATCTAGTACCTGATTTTCTATAACACTTCAAAGCATAATTTTAAACTGTTTCAATTCTTTTTATTTAAGGCTTTCTTAAATAATATACCAAAGTCTACTTCTGATGACACATATGCAGCCATATAAAATTTTGTTAGGAGTGTTGTTATTTTATAATACGATGTTATACCAAACACTGGTTTTCCTGGAGATAAGGCCATGGTTAGTGACTCCATCTTAAGGGATGGTTTCTTATTCATTATTCTTGCTTAAAATCATAGCCTAGGCTATCAGGAAAATCTTGTAAATATGAAAAGGAATAAAAAGATAAAACAGATAAGTTGCCAATAATTTCGCTCTGGCCAAGATTTCCACAGCCAGTTCTAGGAGGCCTCCTTCTTTTGAAGTTTTCACTTCAGTCTGTGAAACTTGTCCTACAGATCCTACTGGGGTTGGTGTGGCAACAGTCCATGTTTAACCAATCACTTATCACTCTTCATGATGGAAAATAGATGCATAACCCCTTTCTCAGTGTCTGATCAGAGATTAAATACCTTTTGCAGGGAAGATTGTCTGGAAGAGGAAGCTTATTGCCTAAGCCCTCAGGGCCTCTAGGTACCTCATTAGCATGAAGAACTATGTTTTGAGCCTATGTGACCATAGGACACATTTCTTTTATGTAAGGAGCATGGCATATGTTCCAGTCTAGGAGTCTGCAGGGACCAGGGAGGCACCTAAGTCTTAGGTATGTGCCCACATAGTCTCTAGGTCTCAACCTGTTTTGCCTTACCAAGCTTCTTGGCATAATTTTCCATCCAACAAGCAACCAGAATAATTTTATGGTTATGGGTCACTTCAACACGAGGAACTATATTAAAAGGTCACAGAACTAGGAGGGTTGATAACCACTGATATAATGTGATAATCATGTGATTTTTGTCTTTCTGTCCATTTATATGATAGATTGTATCTATCAACCTATGGATGTTAAGCCTTTCCTGTATCTTGAAAAGAAGCCTACTTGATCATGGTGGCTGATTTTTTTAATGTGCCTGTGAATTCAGTTTCCAAGTAGATATCAGAAAATGGACACAACTCTCATGTACAAAGATTCTTCCAAAAGCTATCTACAAATTCTGTGCAGTCCCCATCAAAATTCCAACACAAGTTTTCACAAATCTTCATAAGATAATTCTCAGCTTCATATGAGAATTCACACACACACACACACACACACACACACACTAAGAGGATAGCTAAAATAACCCTAAATTTAAAAAAGTAATGCTGCTGTCACCACCATTCCTGATCTCAAATTTTATACAGAACTGTAGTAATAAAAACATTAGGGTATTGGCATTAAAACAGAAATGCTTATTAATAGAATCAAATTAATGACTATGACATGAACCTACATACCTATGAACATGCCCTTTTTAATAAAGAAGTCATAAATATGTGCTGGGAAGAATACATCATCTTCAACAAGTGGTTTTGTTAAACTAGATGGCTGTATGTAGAAGAATCCAAATAGATCAATACTTACAACTCTGCACAGAACTCAACTCCAAATAGATCAAGGACTTCAAACTAAACTCACGCACACTGACCGTTATGGATAAGAACATAGGAAACAGTCTTGAGCTCACTGGCATAAGAAAAGATTTTCTGAACAGAATTCAAAAAGCACAGCCACTAAAAACAGTTAATAAAAGGAACCTCATGAAACTGAAAAGCTCCTCTACGGCAAAGTACAGCATCATTTGAATAAAGTGTCAACATACATTTTTACCAGCTACACATCCTATAGAAAATTGATATCTAAAATATATAAAGAATTTAAAAACTTGGACAACAGGAAAAAATACCCATGTAAAATTGGGGTACAAACCTTGTGAAAGAGTTCTGAAAAGAGGAAACATAAAAGACTAAAAGATGCTGACAGAAATGTTCAATGTTCTTAGTTATCAAGAAAGTGAAAATTAAAACTACTATGAGATCTCATCTTACACTAGACAGGATAGCTAATACTAATAAAACAAATGATAGTTTATTCTGACAAAGTTCCAGAACCAGGAGAACTCTCATCCATTGCTGGTAGGAGTGAAAGCTTGTAGAGACATACTGAATGACAGTATGATGGTTTTGGTAATCAATCTACCTGAGCAGCCAGCAGCCACAAATCTTAAGCATGTGCCTAAAGGATGCTTCATCCTACCTCAGAGACACTTGTTCAACTCTGTTAATTGCTGCAATGGTCATAATAGCAAAATCTGGAACAATCTAGATGACCATCAAAAGATAAATGATTGAAAAGAATGTGATAAGGTTACACAATGGACTATTATTATAGCTGTTAAATACTAAAATTTGCAAGTATATAAATGGAGTTATAAAAATAATCTTGAGTAAGGAAATCAACACCACAATAGGCAAATATGGTATGTATTTGTAGCTCTTAAGGTTTCAACAAACACGCTAAAATCCATATTAACACAGATGTTAGGTATAGAGAAAGAGACTAGGAGGAGAGTTAAATCTCCCAGGAAAGGGAAATAGACAGGTAGGAATGAACCTGAACTTTCAGTTGAGGCCTGAAGACCCTGGCTCCTCAATAGCCCCAGATCCAGATTTACTATGGGGAGGATCCTTTTGACAGTTTTGCCTAGAGCATGTGAGCAACTCTTCTATAGACTCTTAAAGAATTGTCCACAACATCTTTACCTGCTACTTTTTCTTCATCACCTTTATCTTCAGTAGACATCCTGGAAACCTGTACCAGCTCATTAATGACTTCTTCCATAGTCAATTTGGCATCAGTAGTCAAGTAGACATCATCTAAAGCCACCTGTAGCTGCCTTCCTTGTGGGTCTTCTCTTGACGATAACAAGAAGACAATTGGTACAAGACAACTTTCCCCCAGATGTCTTATCATAGACAAAGCATGGCTAACTTATCTTCCAGTCTAGGAACACAGTTGTGGGCATTCTTCACAGAGATATTGATGTTGCATGTCAGAGAAGCCATAAGGCAGTGGGAAGCATGAGCAATAACTATGTCCCTGAAGCATTTCACTTTCTTGAGTTAGGCGAGTATTACTCTTAAAAGTAGCTGGCCAGTGGACTCAAGGTCAGCCAGGGTGTCGCGGACCCCCAAACTCTGACCAGCAGAGACGGGAAGAACGACACAAATGCCAAGCAGGCTCCAAACAGATTTCTTCTTTATCTCCCCAAACAGCTTTTAATCTTTTCCCTCTCACAAACAGCTTTCTCTAACTCTCTCCCTGTTCTCACTAAACTTTAACTCCACTCTGCAACTCCTTCTTCCACACTCCTCACCTGAACTGTTTACAGCTTTCTCCCCCAGGATTCTCCCCTCTCCCTCTGGGGCACATCCTGTTTTTTCCCAGCCCTCCCCCCCAGCTCCTTCCCAGCCCAGGGTGCATCCTGTTTTCAGTCCTCTGATGTGATCCCTTCCCCCTCTCATGGATCTGGTCAGAGTTCAGCCAGGGAGGCCAGTGATAGATAGTCCATCAACTCAACAGGCAGGCAATCCACACAGGCTCAGCAGTTTAGGCTTGGCACACCTACTCCCTACACCAGGGGGCTTACTGAAAAGGGCAGAAAGAAATAGTTTAAACCTTTTTAGGCTCTTCATATCGTGGGAGAGCCTACCATATCCTGTATCTGAGGAAGATCACTTTACTACACACATTAGTCTAGATTGATAGTCATGGTTAGGGATTATAATTCTTTGCTCCATGCTTCAAGATTTCAACGTTAACCTTGAAAAGCTAGCTATTATTCTATTATTCTGACATTTCTCTTCTATTTCCAATTATTTTCTGTGTTCTATATACTTAGTTTTTAAACTATGATATGCCATTCAGGTTCTGTTCTGTTTGCCCACCTGTAGCACCATGATCACAACTGGTAGATCCTGTGAAGGGAAGCAATGCAGGATAGGTGGGAGTTAAGAAACATCAGGGAAGCAGGGCGGAGGGTAGGTAATAGGGGGACTTTCGGGATAGCATTTGAAATGTAAATGAAGAAAATATTTAATAAAAAATAAATAATAAAAAAGAAAAAAGAAACATCAAGCAGCACTGAGCTCAGCAAGAACAGACACTTGAAGACAACTTCAGTGAGACAGCTCATTTCAATGGGTGGAAACAAAGGCTATTTAAACCTTTGGGGATGAGTAGGAACTATTGGGGTAACTGTATATCATTGT
Source organism: Mus pahari (assembly GCF_900095145.1). Taxonomy (NCBI): domain Eukaryota; kingdom Metazoa; phylum Chordata; class Mammalia; order Rodentia; family Muridae; genus Mus; species Mus pahari. The sequence continues at coordinate 457 of NW_018393920.1, read as the reverse complement.
CTGCAGCCAGAGTTTTAAGGATGCCTCATTTGGAGGTGCCAACACAGTGGACAGTACTCAGAGGACTCTCCACAAGATCTTGGGATCACTGGTGGGTGGAACACATGGTACTCAGAGGACTCTCCACAAGATCTTGGGATCACTGGTGAGTGGAACACAACATCAGTTCCAATCCAATAGTGCCAGGCCTGAGCCAGCAGCAGGGAAGCAGAAAACCTGCTTGACCAGGGGCACAAGTCCCTTTTGGTCAGTGCCAGCTCTGGGTCACTTTGGGCGTGAACTTGGGGCAAGGTCCCACAATACCCAGAGGACTGTCCACGCTTTTATATTTTGGGCAGATAAACCAAGCAGCAGACCAGGCCAAGGTGTTCCACGTGGGAGAGGTTTATTATGCGGGAGTGGGGGAGCAGCGAAGCGGGTAGAAGGGTAGAGAAGAGAGAGAGAGAGAGAGAGAGAG
>NW_018393919.1:8044-9379 GCF_900095145.1 Mus pahari | reverse complement strand
GGGGAGCTTAGAGTTCTACATCTTCATATGAAGGCTGCTAGCAGAATACTTGATTCCAGGGATCTAGGAATAAGGCATTAAAGCCTGAGACTACAGTGACACACCTACTCCAACAAGGCCACACCTCCAAATAATGCCACTCCCTGAGCCAACCATATACAAACCATCTTCCCTTTAATCCCAGCACTTGGGAGGCAGAGCCAGACAGATTTCTGAGCTCAAGGCAAGCCACGTCTACAGAGTGAGTTCCAGGATGGCCAGGGCTACACAGAGAACCCCGTCTCAAAAAATCAAAATAAATAAATTAAAAAATAGATAGATAGATAAATAAATAAATAAATAAATAAATAAATAAATAAGCATAGATGTAGAAACCAAGCTATTCCATGACAAAACCAAATTCCCACCATACCTTTCCATGAAACCAGGCCGTCAAAGAATACTAAAGAGAAAACTCCAACACAAGTACGGAAATTATGCCTTAGAAAAAGCAAGAAAATAATATTTCAACCAACCTAAAAAAGACATCTGCAGCTGGTTCAGGAGCTGATCATGTCAGGGAGAGGGGCGGTTGCACTGCAGCTCGCGCCTTTTGTGCCTCTGCCATTGTAAAGGAGAACCGGCACTTTCCGTGGATGCCACCTCAAGCCTAGAAGCGGGCGCGGGTGGGGGTTCACTCGCGGTGGTACTGAGACTGAGGAAAAAGCGCCAAGTTCCCCTAGGCGGCCAGTGGGGACCCTGTGGCTCAGGAGCGCCACCAACACTGTGTGCCCATAGCCTTCCCAGCAGGGCTGCGCAGGGGATGTACTGGGGCCACGGTGGGCGGGACCAAGTGGCTGCCCTGCTTCTGCTCTGTGGAGGAATGGTCACTCCCCCACGGGAGGCGCCCACCAGAGATCCCTCTCCCAGGATGATGGCCCGGGCTCACCTGTCGCGCCCACACTCTGCCCAACTGGTCTCCCCAGTGGTGGCACCGCGGTCTCTGGAAGNACCAGGACCAGATTTAATTGGTGATTACAGATTCCTTCAATAAGTTAATTCCTGTCAACTCCTTGCAATTTTGAAAGAAAATGCCAGGCATCATACCTACTGAAAGTAATGGGCTTTCAAGAGGCAGTCCGTCCAAGCGAAACACTCTGTCTTTTTGAAGTTTTTTCAGNAAAAGGAAACTAAAAGAGCCTTAGACTTTACTGATTCTCAAGAAAAAAAAAAAATCTAAGAGATGATTACCACTACTAGTGTTCTCCAGGCATACTTAGGGGCTTCTAGATAGAAAAGTGATTCAGATCATGAGAGGTTTATTATGCAGTATTGGGCCTCTGGGCTCAGGTAGGG
>NW_018393919.1:4559-7160 GCF_900095145.1 Mus pahari | reverse complement strand
CAAATGTTAAAGGAGTGCTTCTCATTATCATTGATCTGAGTGGCATGTGGCCTTCTCCTTTCTTCTTGTAATCCATTGAGGTCTCTTCCTTTGCCATGTTCTTGGTTGGAACTGATAGAAGCCTGAGTTGATCTTTGTCAGTCCATGTATTTGTGACTGTTGTTGAATACAGCATTGTGATGGCCACTGGGGGTTAGCAAGACCATCTTGCCTGTGCTTAATCACTTTAGTATGGATATTTTTTTTTGCTACAATTTGCAATCACATGTTTCCTTTTGTTCTAGTAATATCAGCAATGTGTGGAACTTGAGAAGAAAAAGATCCCCCATGCCCTGTTTCTTTTGTCTGTGCTCCAAGCCCTCCCCAAACTGTGTAAAAGCCCTGTATGATAATTTGTTGCAAAGTGGGTGTCTTAACAGAAGCCCAGGGTAGGTGGTGGAGTGAATGTTGTGTTGGGGCAGTCTGGAGGAGTACTGGGTGGCCTAGGGCAGGCAAGCTGCTGTAAGCACTCAGCACACACACCTATTGTCACCTGCTGTGTCTGCTCTTATCCATATTACTACATGGAAGAGAATTTTCTATCAGCTTCTGTAATTTGTACATAGTTATTTAATTTGGGTTATAAAAATGTTTACTGAAAGAACCACAGAGTTGAACATACTTCCCACTACCCAAAATCAGAATAGCTACAGTCACAGTCCTGTAGAATACATATTNTGCTTGCAAACAAAACAAGCTCAAAAACCTAAAAAATGACAAAAAAAAATAACAAAACATAACCCCAGTCCACACAGATTAATTTTAAGAGTACTGATATCATAGGATCTATTTTCTTCTTTACATGGAATTTTACCACCAGAAAGGGAGATAACATCAAGTGAATTACCATGCTGTGTGACCTACTGTGGAAGGAGAAGTGACTAGGGCAATTCCAAAACTGTTTATAAATAAGGTATTCATAACTAAGCCAGCTGCCTGTCACAGGAGGGATGTGCTGCACATCTCATAAAAGTCTCTTCTTGGTCAAATCCCCCTAAGTTCTCCCTGATTGAATCCTAAGAAAAGCCTTCAACTGCAGTGTAAGGGACAATGATTCAACCCAAGACAGTCACCACCCTGCAAGTGACTAGCAGAGGCTATCCTACCTATGCACGCCTTGGACACTAGGGAGCCAAAAGTGGCTTTCACTGTTTCTCAAGAGGGGCCAGCTAAGCAACTGAGAATCTGAACCACCTACAGAAGCCATCCTCCAGGCCCTATCCTCTGCACTTGACAAAAGAACGGAAAAACCTATCAATGATTCTTCATTTACTATTTATTATTGCTACTAACACAAATGTTGTTGTTGTTACATGAATATCTACTATCCCATCGTAACTACAGGGCCCATTAAAGGCACTTGGTCTATACTGTAATAAGCAATAATATTGATGTCTTGTCATCTGCTAGGCAGCGGTTTCAACATCTTACATAAAAAAAAAAAAAAAAAAACAATTTGGATTCTTAGCATCACTGTCAGATAAGGAATCAAAATCTCAGCATGATGGACCCACTTGCCCAAGGCTGTACTTAGAGCATGGTGCTGAGAAGCTGTCAGTCCTGATTATGCCCACCCACTCTTCCTCTGACACCACACCCAACTTGCAGGGTAAAGCAATGTGCCCACATCACTGAATTAGCCCTGACCTCTCAGCACTGCGCCAACTAGTGGTCAAGGTGATCAATGCTCTACTCTCTATGACCAGGAGCAAGTCCTCATCTTGTGATGTGAGTGAGGACTGAGTGAGGCACAGGGAAGNCTGGCACTCTCAGGCATCCAGTCATGAGGCTGTGGCTCTCAGCTGGCTCCACATCCCACTTCCTCACTCTGTCCTTGATTTGCTCGTGTTCTGTACCCATGCAGGTATAATAGCCATCTTTGCTTTCAACATTCTAGCTCCTATTATTTCTCTCTGTCAGGAAACACAGTCTGCTTAGAAAGAAAGCAAATATCAAATACAAGACAAATAATACTTTTGGAAGTTTTTAAAAATAGATTTATTTTTTAATAGTGTTATTTGGTTTTCTGGAGTCTGTCTCCTTGAATCCTTTATATATAATGGATATTAGTCCCCTATCTTGTTTAGGATTGGTAAAGATCCTTTCCCAATTTGTTGGTGGCCTTTTTGTCTTATTGGCAGTGTCTATTGTCTTACAGAAGCTTTGCAATTTTAAGAGGCTCCATTTGTCAATTCTCAATCTTAGAGCACAAGCCTTTACAGTCCTATTCATGAATTTTTCCCTTGTGCCCATATCTTTGAGTCTTTCCCCCAGGTTGTCCTCTATAAGTTTCAGTGACTCTGGGTTTATNTGGAGTTCCTTGATCCACTTATACTTGACCTTAGTTTGTTTATTTATTTATACATTTATTTATTTATTTATTTTACACTTCAGATTTTATTCCCCTCCTTGTCTGCCATCCTCTCCCACCCTACCAGAATTTTATCTCCCTGGGGCCTCCAGTCTCTTGACGATTAGGTGTCTCTGAGTGAACCCAGATCCAACAGTCCTCTGCTGTATATGTGTTGGGGGCCTCATATCTGCAGGTGTATGCTCCCTAAT
>NW_018393919.1:0-1859 GCF_900095145.1 Mus pahari | reverse complement strand
TGCTGGGACATCTATGGAGACTTCCTTCATNGGTCCAAGGACCTCTCCTCCCATTGATGCGTCACAAGGCAGCAGATGCAAGCAAAGATGAGGAAAAAGAGGAACACTCCACTACTACTGGTGGGATTGAAAGCTGATAAAACCACTCTGGATATCAGTTTGGCAGTTCCTCATACTATTAGTCCTAGGACTACCTGAGGACCCAGGTATGCCACTCCTGGGCACACACCCAGAAGAAGCTTCAACATGGAATAATGACACATGCTCCACCATTATGTTACAGCGACCTGATTTATAAAAGCCTGAGGCTGGAAAGAACACAGATGTCTTTTTATTTAATTTTATTTTTACTTTATTTTTAAATAAATTAAACACTCCATACACCATGCCCTTCACACTACCATCCACCCTTTGATTGCTCCACATTCCACACCTCCTCCCCACCCCACTGTGTCTCAACTTGGATTCCCCAACCCCACACACCACACCTGAACTCTAGATTCCCTGGGCCTCCAGTCTCTTGAGGGTTAGGTACATCATCTCTGAATGAACACAGACCTGCCTCTATTGCATGTGTGTTTGGGGCCACATATCTGCTGGTGTAGTCTGTTTGGTAGTCCAGTGTTTGAGAGATCTCAGGGTTCCAGAAATGTTCCTTTGCTTACAGTTTTTCACACATACATAACCCAAGAGGATTTTACAACATAATTCAAAGATGTCTAACAACTCTTAATGTGTAAATACATAAAAAACCTCCAGAATTCAATGATCTAGACTATTCATTTATAAAAAGCAAGTACAATATTTATAAGTATGAGGATTCACTCTCATCCATGTCCTTGTCTGGATCCTGTTCAGCAGCTTATCTTTCTTGTTGCTGTTTCTTGCAAAGTTTGTACATCGCCAGAAGCTTGAGGTTAGGCTGCTGGGCAGCATCTTCTGGAAAGATGTAGTCATGGTATTCTTCCCATCCTGCATCAGACCCATCTTCAGCCTGGACCTTTCTTCTCTTCTTGACCTCTTCTGGCATGAGTTCGTCTACTCTCTCCTTGTGTGCTTCGGTTCCAAACTCATCTTCAAAACTTCTCCAGGATTCCAGCAGCATAAGCCTCTCTTCTTTCTCCTCACTCGGTCACATGAATCTGTTGGCTTCTTGACAAATATGTCTGCATTTAGCCACACTTCCTTTGTTCCCAAAAGGGAACTCTAATTGAGCAAAACTGACCCATACCTTGACATTCTGTGTTCCCTGAAGAAACCGTTGGTAAAGTTTGCATGCCTTCTCAGGCTCTCCCTGCTCAATCTCAAAATCAATATATGATTTCGAAAGTAGCTCTGGTATGTCCAAGCGTGGCTGGCTGATGGCTAATTCATAGATTGCCCAAGCTCTCTCAACATCACCAAGGATTGTCTCTAACTCTGCAAACTTCATCCAGGAGGTACAATTTTCAGGTCCGTATTCCAGAAACTTTTCATAAAGCTTCCTGCATCTGTCAAATTCTCTAAGCTGCAGCTCCAGTGCTATGTAGCCTTTGAACAACTTGTTTTTTGGACATTTGCCTAGGGAAGTGCCCAAAGCTCTTCTGTCCAATGGCAGATTCTTCTGTCTTAATACAAACTGTGCATAATATAAACACATTTTGGCAAATGTGAACTTAGTTTGAGGAATGAGCTGCAAAGACCCTTGATATACCTGTCTTGTCCTCTCAGGATTCTTGGTCACCAGCTCTTCATGCAGTGCATAGTTAACCCAGAGGTAGACGTATCCCTTCCAGTGCCTCTTCTCCATGATGGGTTGCACATTGGCAATGGCTCTGTCATAGACTTTCCACACAGTGTCAGCTTCTGCCTCACTTTTC
>NW_018393918.1:1794-3457 GCF_900095145.1 Mus pahari | reverse complement strand
TTCCTTGTGATTGTGGCATGTAGATGCAAACGGTTCCCTGAATAAGAGGCAAACAGATTGGCATAGAGGTCTTCTTGCTGGAGGCAGCATGCCCCTGTCTCCTTCAGTGGCCCCTGCACATCACAGCTGTTTCTGTGGCCTCTCACATTATTAGCAGGGAAGGAGCATTGCACCTCTTACCCCTGCTGACCACACCCCTNTTCTGACCATGTGGGAGCAGAAACATGCTCATGGAAGTCCCCGTTGTTCCCTTANGCTATCTGTTGGTGTGTTTTCATTCAGTACTGCCCCTTCCCAAGCTCATGAGTTCAGTAAGACTCTGGGTCTGCAACTTCCTTGAGGCCAGTGTCGGGATTCAGGGGAGCAGGCAGGTAAATTTCACCTCAAAAGGAANAGGAGGCTCTACCCTGTGCAGGCTAAAGGGAACAGACACAATTTATTTGTATATAATTTNNACCAGTCATCTCTGAAATTTAGGAATTGAATAAACTCTGTAACTTACTGTTTTAGAGAAAAAAATGGAGACATCAGGACCAGTTTATAGAAAGGAATGTGGTGTTGCTATGGTTGCTTTGAAAAAGTGTGTTTTGAGTGACATGGAGCTTAAACCCATTTCTCCACAGTTGCTTCTGATTCTTGGGTCATCACGTAACTNGCATCACTGAGAGGGAAAGCCAGTGGATTTCAGCCTTCAGAAGAATCTAAGTCAGGTCTATATGCATGCTAGACAAGCACACTGCCAATAGGGTACAGTCTTGCGCCCTAAATCNTGGTCTTCCCAAAGTTGGGCACAATGAGAAAGACAAACCATCTCCAACTCCTGAACACCTTGTCAAGGGTAGTTGCAAGTTATCCCGAGAAAGACAGGAAAGGACAGAATCATACATGTGCAGATTTGCCCCTGAGTTAGTTTACCAGAACTCTGAGGTTAGNCTCTGGATGAGAGGTTAACTCCTACTCTGGCAGGAGGGCTCCAAATAGTCTCACACCAACAAGGGAACTGGATGTGCCTNTGCTAGATAATAGGGTCTTTCTAGTCTTANAGTGACCAGAGCATGTTGGGGAAAGGTGGTTGCCACGGGATCAGACTAGCCACAGGCCAGTGAAGGGGCTGCTTGACTGACAGTTCTGGGATAGAGACCCAGGCATAAAAGCCTGCTCTTGACACTTTGACCTTTCAGTGTGTGTGTGAGTACGTGTGCATGTGCCTGTGCATGTGTGCTCAAAACAAACGTGAGGAAATTCAGCGCACATACGAAAATTCTCGCAGTTTTTACCAGAACTTATCAAAGCTCGACAGTACTACTAAAAAGTCCGGAGGCCCCTCTCCGCTCCACCCCACCTCCATCCCGCGCCCATTAGCCCTGGAGAAGGTGAGTCCTCTGCTCTGTCTGCTGAGTCAGCAGGGCCAGCAATCCTGCCCAAGCTCCTGTAAAGGCCGACGTGGAAACAGGATACACTATGTGTGCTTCACTTTCTGTGAAAGCCTAAGGAAGAACCTCCCAGATAAACTCTGTCTGTGCCATGGCCCAGGAACCCAACCACTGTTCCTAGACAGTTTCTGCACAGGCTTCTAGAGGGACAGAGGGAGAGATGGTTACTTCCGGTTAAATGGTCCACTTCCTGAGGATGTTACCTCACGGGGCAAAAGGACCCAAAAGTT
>NW_018393918.1:0-1111 GCF_900095145.1 Mus pahari | reverse complement strand
GCTCCCGAGGTCTTGCCGGCTGCCGAGGAAGGAAATGGGGAAGATTCGAGTGACCGGTCATCCCCTGGGCTGGGAGCCTCGGCAGCAGAATGGGGCGGAGTAGAAGGACCGGGGCAACTGGGGGGAAAGGGGAAGAATGGAGACAGTCCTTCTGCTGTAGACACCTCCGGCATCAGGGGTGACTGGACCCAAGATGGTGCCGGCAGCAGTAGCCAGAAAAATGAGCGTCGGCCTCAGGAGCCGGTCCCTGAGTGTAGGTGGGGCACCGAGGATGTGCATCCTGTGCCAGTGCTGCTGCCTCGTGTCCGGCGGATGCAGCATGTGCGATCCCGGGTAAAGTCTGTGTCCAAAAAGGTGCACGGTGTACAGCCTGTGCCCATTCCTGCATCCCATGTGCGGCCCATGCCAGTCAGTGTGCCACAGCCCCAGTCTATTCCTGGGTCCCATGTGCAACCTATGCCAGTCACTGTGCCCCAGGCCCAGCCCATGCCCATTCCTGTGTCCCATGTGCAGCATCTGCCAGTTACTGTGTCCCCATCACAGCCTATGCCAATCTCTGTGCCCCATGTCCAGCCTGTGGCCTTTTCTCTCCCCCATGTCCAGCCTGTGCACTTTCCTTTGCACCATGTACAGTCTNTGCCAGTTCCTGTGCCCCAGGCACTGCCTATGCCTGTTCCTGTGCCCCAGGCAATGTCTATGCCTGTTCCCGTGTCCCAGGTACAGCCTATGCCAATCACTGTGCCTCACGAACATCCTTTTCCTCTTCCTGGCCCCCATGTACAATGTTTGCCTGTTAATGAGCCTTGCATACCACCTATGCCAGTGCCTGGTGAACTGCCTACATCAGTCCCGATGTCCTGTGCACCCGGAGTACAGACAGTGCCTGTTGTGGTGTCCACGATACAGCCTGTGCCAGTGCTGGTGCCCCACCGCCGCCTCTGGGACAGATTTACACAGCCACAGCTGCAGGAGCTGGAACGGGTTTTCCAGAGAAACCCCTATCTCAGTGCTGAAGAACGGTAAGCACATAGTGAGGCATCCGTGCTTTAAGGAGGGAGCAAGCTGGTACAGAGAGGCCTCTGACCCTCTGGCAGCTGTCCTTCTTGTCTTC
>NW_018393917.1:0-20269 GCF_900095145.1 Mus pahari | reverse complement strand
GCAGTGAACTGGAGCAAAGATGGTTCTCCTTCTGGCTCAGGCCAGGGCAGACACCCCTCCTCAGGCAGGAAAGGTGCAGGGTGAAGGTCCAGGTCAGGAGACTGCTCCCAGGCAGACACCCCTCTTCGTGCTGCAAAGGTGCTGGATGACTTATGGCTCAGGCCTTGAGACTGCTCCTGGGCGAACACCCCTCCTCAGGCAAGAAAGGTGCCAGATGCTGGTTCAGGCCCGGAGACTGCTCCCGGGCAGACACCCCTCCTCAGGCGGGGAAAGGCGCCGGATGATTGGAACCAGAAACGGGATCCTTCCAGGTCAGGCCTTGAGACTGCTCCTGGGCAAACACCCCTCCTTGGGCAGGAAAGGCGCTGGATGACTGGAACCANAAACGGGATCCTTCCCAGAAGCTGTGATGCTTCTCCAATCCTCCCTCTCCCAGGCAGTGCACTGGAGCCAAGATCGTTCTGAAAGGACACTGATATAGCTATCTCTTGTGAGGCTATGCCAATGCCTGGTAAATATAGAAGTGGATGCCCACAGTCATCTATAGGATAGAACACAGAGAACCCAATGGAGGAGCTAGAGAAATTACCCAAGGAACTGAAGGGGTCTGCAACCCTATAGGTCAAAAAACAACATGAACTAATCAGTACCACCAGAGCTCGTGTCTCTAGCTGCATATGTAGCAGAAGATGACAAAGTCAGCCATTGTTGGGAAGAGATGCCCCTTGGTCTTGCAAACTTTATATGCCCCTTACAGGGGAATGCCAGGGAGAAGAAGTGGGAATGTGTGGGCAGCAGAGCAGGGTGGAGGGGTGTAGGGGACATTCGGGATAGCATCTGAAATGTAAATGAAGAAAATATCGAATAAAATAAGTTAAAAATTTTATTATATATTTTCTTTATTTACATTTCAAATTTTATCCACTTTCCTCATTTCCAATCTGAAAACCCTGCTATCCCATCCTTCCTCCCCAGCTCTCTAACCTACCCACTCCTGCTTCCCTGTCCTGGCATTTCCCTACATTGGGGCACTGAGCCTTCACAAGGCCAAGGGCCTTTCCTCTCATTGATGTTCCACAGGGACTTTTAATTAGATGATATTACAGGATTAATATACCCTACCTACTAAGCCAGAGGCATTGGACTTCAGAATATACCTTGATGGGGCAGGTCAAGTTGATGCTCCCACTCAGCAGGAAATATTAATATGATGACATCCCCTTTCCTGACCTCTAATAGTCAACAATAAAAAAAGAGGGGGATATGAGCTCTTTGACACACAAGTGCACAGTTTCCTGCTCTGAGGATATCCAACAGCCAATTTCCACCCACAGACACTCAAATTGTCCTAAAGACTGGTTCTAGTCTCCATATTTCAGAGTTAAAAAGTCCTAGCTCAGAATAAGAAATCTAACATCCTGGGTTCTTCTCTTCAAATAAATCTTGTGAGGTTTGTTTTGAAGTGTAACTTTGTGATATTCATAGAACTCCACTGTTTGGATAACTTCCCCTGATAACTAACAACCACAACCTTGTAATCACTTGCAGCCTAATCAGCAGGATTATATTGGAGGCTAAGTTTGCAAGTATATCGACATGTGAACATGTATAAATTTTCTGATTATTTCTAAGGTTTGAGCTATACCTAAATGATTTCTTACATTCATGACATTTGTAAGCTTTCTCTCTTGAATGAGATTTCTGATGTGGTCCCAGATATGTGCTGCATGTAAAGGACTTTCCACATTCACCACATTTGTAAGGATTCTCTCCTGTATGAATTATCTGATGTCTTTTAAGATGTGAGCAATATCTAAAGGATTTCTCACATTCAGTACAATTGTATGGTTTTTCTCCTGTATGAATTCTTTGATGATTGTGTAAAGTTGAGACACATGAAAGGATTTCTTACAGTCCTTGCATTTTTAAGGTTTCTCTCCCATATGAACTCTCTGATGAGAGATTTGAGCTGGTCTTAAAATTTTTATCACATTTATCACATTTGTAAGTCTTCTCTCCTGTATGAATTCTCTGATGATTTCTAAAAGTTGAGCTATATTTAAAATATTTTCCACATTTATCACATTTGTAAGGGTTCTCTCTTGTGTGGCTTCTCTGATGTCTGCTAAGATGTGAGACAGACGTAAAAGATTTTGCACATTCATTACATTTAAAGGGTTTCTCTCCTGTATGAAATCTCTGATCTCTTTTGAGATTTGATGCACATGTAAAGGATTTCTCATATCCCCTACATTTGTAAGAGTTCTCTCCTCTATGCATTCTCCAATTGCTTTTTAGGTTTGTGGGCTGGCTAGAGCATTCACCAGATTTGCTGCATTTGTAAGGTTTCTTTCCTATATGAATTATCTGATGACTTTAAAGACATGAGCCTCTGGGAAAGGATTTTTTGCAATCACTAAATTTGTAGAGTCTCTTTCCAGTGAGGGTTATGTTATGGTCTTTAACATTATCCAACTGATTGAAACACTTGCTAGCTGCTGTATGGTTTCTCTCCATAATGAATTACCTGATGTATCCTGAAGTTCAAGTAGGTATGGAAGAATTTCCCACACTTCCTGCATTGGTATGTTTTTTCCCAGATACTTTTTCGCGTGTTGTATTTTTATTTTCTTTCCTCCTATTGTGTATTCTTTTGTTTTGACTAATAACAGAATACAAATTTAAACATTTCTGACAATCTTTATACTTGCAAAGTTCTTCAGCAATCCCATTTTTATGATTGTATAGAGTTGACAATTGAATAGAGGAGGAATCCTTATAATTTCCAAGTCCATACTTGATGTCATTTTCTGTTCTGTAATTTTTGATATGTGTACATTGGGAGGATTCATAAAGCATTTTGCCAAGCACAGCATAAGTATCAGATGTCTTTCGCTTGATCATATGCTGAAAGACAATATATTTTGAGCCTTGATCCACAGGGTTCTATTTTCACCACATATAAGATATTTCCCTGAAAAATGAGCACAAATAGGGATAATAGGATCTGTTGCATGAGTAGAAGAATCCACACCTGATGTTACCTTAAATTTCCTCAGACAAGTTAACTAGCATTTCTTAGAAACAGAGCCATCAGCAGAGTCTTTGTATCTCACTATCATTAAATGAATGGCAATAAGAACAGTCCTAGTGTCCATTAAAACACAAGGATTGCAAACAAGGTCTTCATTCTTACCTAAACGATACTTTAAGGTAGTAGAAAAAATGGGGACTGAGAAATGAGCTGCTTGAGGGCTCATTTGTGGATTACTTCTCCAAAGAGTCACACTGTGTAGCCTTGACCAATTAGGAAAACACTGTATAATGCAGTCTGAGCTACAACTCACCAAATACTCTTGCTTCAGCCCAACTTGTGCAAGGATTAAAATCATGTTCATCAGGACTAAATGTTATGCAGATAAAAATGTTTGCTTTTTATTATACAACCTTTTCAATTTTTAAAAATTAAGACAGGTGAATAGCTTAATTCAATTCTAAAATTAAAGTGTTTCAATAACAAAGTGTACTTTAATGGCTTTCTTTGAAGTGAATATCCAATATTTTTGAACTTTAAGGTTTCCATTTAAAACTAACTAAGAGCACTGGAGAGATTACACAGTATATAGCATTTTGCTGCTCTTACAGAGAACACAGAAAAAATGTAAAAGATATTTCAGGAAAAATTATGTTTATTACAAGGATTTCCCTAAGTTCTGATAGCTGTTAGGCTCTTCAGGGTGTTTGTTTAAAAATTATGTAAATGGTAAGCAAATACAAAAGATGAGTCAGGAATTCTACAAGAAGAGCATTCTTACCTGCAAAGACAAGATTTTTGTAATTCTCCAATATCACATCCATGTACAAAGATCTCCACACAGAATCCAGACAGTTCCACTCCTCCTGGGAAAAGTCTACATCCAGATTCCTGAATGACCACAGACCCTATAATCATAAAATTACCCTGTAATCATAAAACTTACCATGTGATTTTGGACAAATGCATTCCTAAATAAGAAAAAGCCAATACATGATTTGTGATACAGATAAGCCATGGCAATTATTCAAAGACAAATATTTTTCTAGATGTTCTTTAGACATGGGTCAGCAATTTCAAGGCCTTAGTTGCTCTTCCAGAGGACCTATATTCAGTTCCCACTATGCAACTGATTCTAACTCTTTTCATGGGAACCAATGTTCTCTCCTGAGACAGGAGAAAAATAGCATTTAAAATAAAAATGACAGTCAATTTTAAAGAAAGACTGTTTCTACAATACTCATACTTTTTTTTTTTCTTTTTCATCTGAGAAAACATGATGGCATAATAATCTTCCAAACTTTAAAATTTTAGGGAATATGAGATTACACACACACACACACACACACACACACACACACACACACACATATATATATATATATATATATATATATATATATATATATATATGCAGGGATATATTTTTATGAATGACATGTTGATATCAAACAATATCAGTGTCTTATCTAATATGGAAACATGATGAAAAAACTATGTCTGAATGCCTCACCTGGACTTGCTCTAATATGGATAGTGGCTCAGCCTCATCTATAGCTGAATTTCACATATGAGTCTATTCTGAAATGCTCAGTTGGTGTGCTGAAGACCAGATGTTGGTGTTCCAGGGGAGGTGGGGGCCAGGGCATGAAGCCCCTGGATGCAATAGCAACAAGGATAGAATAAGACATGGGACATTATTTAGTTTTGTTTTGTGAGAGACTGAACAGACACGAAGTACATCTCAGTATGGCTAGACCTAATCTGACAACCTGTGTCTCTCACATTCTTTATACCTTCACAAAAAAGTCATTTCCACAAAACTTTAATCATTGATTCCATAATTTCTTAGGATACAACCTTCCTTGATTTTATAAGTAAATAAAAGAAATAAAAAGCGAGCAAACAGCAAATTTTATGAAAACTAAAAACTAACATTATGATACAATCAGTTTTTATTTAACTCAATGCCATTTCCTTTAAGATTGGTGTCGTAAAGTCTTGCAGTTATAGGAATGCTAGACAGGATGCCTTTATTTAAGTTTGGCTAAGTTAATAAATTGGTAGTTATTTCCTACTACCTGTCATATGAAGCTTACCCTGTTTTAGTTTATTAATCTTAATATTTAATCAATTCAATCTCTTAGTCCTTTCTTTAATTCTCCCCTTTCTCCATTAATTTTCTTTTATATTTGGTATAAGATCACCATCCTTTTCTTTGACTTGGAAAGTATGGTGTAGCTCTTTTTGCACCATAAAAGGCTTGCTTAAACAATAACCATCTTCATTATTTTTCTATAATATCAGAAAAAGTCCTGATCTGACCAGTTTGATGTGGAAGACAGGCAATTCACTGAGCCAAAAACTTTTGCTGTGTCTTTGTCATAAACCCTTTTAAAATATGATCCCTGATTAATCCCAATCCTATACAAGTTGGAAGAACATCAGGATTTCTAAGCTTGCTGACTTTGTTTTCATGGGTATACTATGGCTTGTTATTAATTGTACAATAAAAATATTTTCACATTTTTCTCTTCCATGTTTCTGAGACTGGACATACATAAAAGAGGAACATGAAAACCAAAAGCTTCAGTATGGTTTGTCAGCTCCTGGAATTTTCCTTAGTTTGTCTTCTTTAAGTTTTTTCTCAAATCCCATGTCTCATGCTTATTAATACTACTTAAATAATAGGTTCTATGGAAGACTCATTTTCTTGTATAGCTGTTTTTCCCAAGGAACTACCACTAACTTGATTCTTACCAACATCAGCTTTTATAATAATTGTTACATTATCCAAGCACTACCTTTCAGTGAGGGGCCCTTACCAGCAAGGATTTCAAATATTCAAATGTCAGAAACACAAACAAAAGTTGTATAGTAAATTTTCAATATGGTCATTATTCCAGGTCTTCCAAGCACTGGAACTTTGTCAAACAGTGCCTGCAGGATGCCTGGCATCGCCATCCAGGTTAGAAGATATAGCTTTTGAAGAACAAAAGGTTTAATGTGGAAGGCAGAATTGAGGAATGAATTAAAAGTCAACATATTTTGCTTTTTTAATGATAAGGAGGATAACAAGTAAACATATATCACACATTCTGAAATACACATAAAATCAAATCATCTGTGATTTTCTTATATGAAAATATTTTGACTAAAATGACATTAATAGAAAAATCAGCATAAGGTAATGTTTGTTCTCAATCCAACACAGATTTCACATGAATAGTAATTAGAGAAATTACATATATGAGTCACTACAGAAGAGTTTGAAATTTTTTCTATAAATAATTAGGTATATGTGACAATGCATTCCAATTAGAAAGATCTTCTGTGATCTGCAAATATGTATAAAGCTGGTCATACATGTACTCAATGTTCATGAATACTTAACGTATGATTGCTTATGAAATTGGCTCAATTGAAATTAAGAATCATGTAATTTTTCTTCAAATTTGAACTCAACCATTTAAAAACAATGGTCATTGCATGAACAAGTATTATTTATGATTCTTCTATTTATATCTGAGAAAGTAAATGAGAAAAGTTATATCCTCACTTCTTAAAAATTTCCATCAGCTAGTTCAGTAATAAAAACACTTGTTTTTCTTGCAAGGAAACTCAGCTTAATGTTATTTATACAAATTTCTGCTCACTGCAATGCCTAACTGTAGTACCAAGTGTTTTGTGCCGGCCTCATGGCTCCAGACTTAACATGCACTACACATAAAAACATGTAGATAACCATTCATATATTTACATATATTCTATTCAAAAGAAAGAAATGGAAACCTCTTTATTGCAACCTCACTTCAGAATCTTTATGTATGTAACACAGGAATGTCTCAGAATGAAACCACCATAGAGTTTGAAAGCCTTTGTCCTCCCCCAAAAGGAAGAGAGCAAAAACATTAGGAGAGGTATCTATTGATGCTAGAAAATTGATGGTTTATGCATAGCTCCAGAACCACACTTTCCAGAAAGTTCTTATTATAGATTTCATATGATACAATACAGGTATGGAGCCTGCTTAGTTAACAAATGGTATTATAGTACTACATTGGAAAAATAAAAGGAAAGGGAGAGAGAAATTATGGATCTATTGAGAGCTTACCACTGAACATTGAAATCAAGAGAATGAATGGTATGAGCAAGAAATCTCCTGAGATGAATATATTTCAGGTATTAAAAAAAATCTATCTCAGCCCCTGAATTGGACAAAGGCCCCCTGAATGAGGAGACAATTTGGACACTCTAGGTAGGGCACATACCCATAGATCTTCCTCAGTCTCTCAAGGCCAGCCTCCCCTATTCCTGTACATGACTCAGTTCCTAACTTAAGCAGAGACACCTGTTAAACCAGAGACAGTACTAAACACTTGATGAACAGGTAGGCTTCACACCATCAGACCCCCTTATACTCCTAGTAACCACCTTTGCAATTCCCCTCACCACACCTCATCATCATGTCCTAAACCCCAACTTAGGCAAAAATAAACCTGATTGAGCAGAGGCACTCTGGCTAAAAGAAGTCTAGTTCCCCAACCCAGATGGAGATTCCGTCCAAATGACAGACCATATCAGTAAGATCAGAGATGGAAAAGAAACCAAGGAACAAAACACCTCATCCAACAAAGATAATTCCAAAAAATGGCACCTAAACATTTAAGTTCCATAACTCCAGGTAACTTGATGCCAACATAAGAACAAAATCAACTGCAGTCAAGGTATTATGTCACTAGCACAGGCCAACTACCCTACTACAGAAAGCCCCGAATCTTCCAAACCAAATGAAGCACAAAAAGACATTAAAACCCACTTTATGAATAGAGGTCTTTAAAGCATAAATAAATTCCTTAAAGGAACTGGAGAAAAGACAAACAAAACTCACACATAAAGAAAAACTAAATCCCTTTTAAAAAGCCAAAAAAAATACTTGAAGGAAATGAATGATATGATATGATTAAAAAAAGAAAACAGATGACATAGGTCAAAGACAATGTCAAGTCTATAATATTCCTGAAAAAAAAAAAAAGCATCTAGTAAGTCTGTGACACTATGCAAAGTTAAAATCTAAAAATAACTGGAATAAAAGATGTAAAATAATCACAACTCAAAGATCCAGAATATATTTTAGTACAAAATAATAACATAGAAAGGGCAACTAGAATCCCACCCAACTTTTCAATAGAGGCAGTAACAACCAGAAGGGCCTGTACACATAACCTATGTACAGACTCTAAAAACCACAATCCTAAGTAAAAGAGTTTTAATGTATTACTGTAACTGAGCTCACACCTTTCTACAGAACCATTGTAATAGAAATCAGAGTATTAACATAAAAACCGTTCAATCAATGGAATTGAATTGAAGACCTAGATATAAATTCACTCAGCTATGCACTCATAATTTTGTATAAAGAAACTAGAAAGACACAATTGGGAAAAAAAGGAAAAAAGAAAGTCTCTCTGACAAATGATACTGGTCTAACTGGATGTCTGTATGCGGAAGAATGAAAATAGATCCTTACTTATCAAACTGCACAAAACTCGAGTTCAAGTAGATCAACTAACTCTACATACAACCATGTATATTGAACCTGATAGATTAAAAAATGAAGAATGACCCTAAATATGTTAGCACAGGAAACAACTTCTTGAAGAGATCATTAATTGCACAGGCAGTAATATTGACAATTAGTAAATGAAACCTCATGAAACGGAAAAGCTGCTGTTAGGCAAATACATTGTCGATAGGACAAAAAGGCTGCCTAGTAAATTGGAAAAGTCTGATATGACCAAGCCCGCTCAGTCAGTCAACAGGTTCTCCAGTGCAGGAGTGAGGATTAAAAAGAAAAAAGATAGTTAGACAACACTGTAGCATGACCCCAGTCCATTCTGAGACTGAAGGCAAACTTTTATTTTCCAATCCACTTTTTATACCATTTTAATTACATGCAAGTATTTTGGGCAAGCAGTACAATAAGGAACTAACAAAGCAGCATGGAATTGTATGTGCTGTGCTGCCATGACAGTTTTTTAAAAGGGCTTGTCATAATGACCAAAATACTTGAGACAACTTTCTTGTCCAAGCCCAAAAATCTTGCCTGAAGCCTAGTTCTTCTGTTCCACCCTAAGACTAAACTTCTTGCCTTACCCTACTTCTCTATTTCAGCCTGAAATTAGATTCTTGCTGAAACTTACTTCCTTATTATGCCCTAATGTCAGATTTCTGCCTGAGCTTACTTCCTTGTCATGGCCAAGGTCATACTCCTGTCTGGAGCCCACTTCTTTGTCCTATGCCAATGTCAGACTCCTGCCAAGCAGTACCCCAAAAGGCTTTCCACAAGGCTGAGCCTGTCTTAGGTTGTTCTGACAAGAATGCCTTCCTTACCCATCCTCAAGCCATGTGCAGCTTGTTTGTATTACATGAACAAACATGGCCTTTTAGTGTTTGTTATAAACAAACATGGCCTGTTGGCACATGCCTCTGTCTTAGGTTGGTAAGGCCCTTGTGCAGAATCTTACCCGTCTCTGGCTTGCCAGCCTGTTAAATCAATAACTCTGTGTGGAGGTTCATTCTTAGTTTCAAGCCATGTACTTGGGCCACTAACATGTTGATGCTGTTAAAGGCAAGCTTTAACACGATGGGCAGGAATAAGAGTATTTCTAGGACAAGAGGGGCTAGCATGACCAAGCCATATATGCCATTCTTGAAGCTTGACCAGAATGGAAATACTGACTTCAGGCCACGAATAATCCTACTAGCAGTATCTGCAGCATCAAAGCTCAGCAGAGCAGCATTCTTTAAATTCATAATCTCACTATTTAAAGTTAAAATACCCAGAGAGGTGTTGGGATTATATGCCAAACACCCTGCAAGTGTCTTTGAACCTTTTTCCAATTATAATGACTATCACTGTAAATTTTAGAAGTAACACAAATCCATTGGTTATTTGGCATGACCATCAAGATGGCTTCCTATTCTTAAGCACTGAACCTCCTATCTAATAATTTGAATAGTATTATAAAGAGAGTTAATCTGTTGTTCCAAATGCCTATCTAAATCCTCCTGAATACTCAGGACATTAGTAACATTTTTTTTTTTTTTGCTAAATGATTAACAAAAGTAGCTGTCTTAACTTCTTGTGTCAAAGCAATTGCAGTACTGGTGGTAGCTACTAACTTAACTAAAGCTGCTATACCAGCAATAATGAAGCCCACTATCCTCTTGCTTCTACTTAAAACCTCACTCACTTCTTCTAGTACTTGCAATCTTTTTTTCAGAATACCACATTCCTGTAATATTCACAGGCAATAAAACAAAAGCTGGTTGATAGACCACCATAACATACATGTCAGGTTTCAATACATTAACACAATTAGAAAGTATACAATCAATATAACTCAAATTAAATACTGTAAAAGAAACAAAAGTAATTTCAACATGACCAATTAATAAAAGATCAGGAACTTCAATACAAGCACTAACATTTCTTTGAAAACTAGATCCTGTCCTAATCTATTACTAACATAGCATCATAGAGAACTGTAGCTAACTTTCAAACATGTCTCTAAAAATGTCCAGAACCAGCCTTCAAAATGAAGTTCCAATATTAGATTGATTTCTAGACCAGTCCATGATTGAATCACAATAACTGGTCACATTAAAGGAACGAGAAGACTCATCATAACTTCTCTTTTGGATTAAGATTTTGAATGCAGTTTCCAGTCTCCATGTTTTCTGTTCCACATGGTCTAAAAGCATGAAACAGGGCAGCTTGTCCAATCTGGGATATAGGCAAGCAAAGATGGGTCAGGAACACATGTCCAAAACAGCTTTCCTGTCTCCGTTGTCAGGGCACTAAGCAAGCTCACAGGTCAGTATCATTCTGTGTCCCAGCATTAGCATGTCTCACCAATCACTCTGGCATCTGGTATGCTCCTTCAGCATCCTGAGGAAAAAACACAAACATGCCCTCCTCTTCCCCATATTAAATACCTGATCAGGACCGTGCCATGTGCTAGTATGTGGCTCCTTCCATTTTACCTAGGCATAAGTATACCTGGTTGTAGGGTGGTATAGACACTCAGAGAGTTCCTTGGCATCCAAATTTTTAAAATTTTAAAATGAAAAGAACATGATTTAAATAAATTTGTGGTATACAGGGTTATAACTCTCCCTTTTTAATTTAATGAAGATAGTTGCACAATACCTGTTTTTTTAGACTTTGTGCTTAAGGATTATAAGTCATTTCAGTAATATGGGTAATGTTAAATTGTTGACAGAAAGTCTCAAATGCTTGACTGTAATAGCCATTTTCATTATCGGTTTTAATCTGATTTGGAAGAACCAGTATAGAGAAACAATATAGGCAATGACTAATTACATTTTTAGTTGCTTCTCCTGTTAAAGCAATTGCAAATAGAAAGCCTGAAAAGGTGTCAAGTCACATGTACATACATACTTTAATTTTTCAAAATAAAAATATGAGTAAAATCCATTTGCCATAATTGATTAGGTATAAGTCCTCGAGGATTAACACCATTATGTGGCACAGGTAAAAATTAAGGACATTCAGGGCAAGTCTTTACAATTTGACATGCACAGTCTCTAGAAATACCAAATTGTTGTCTCAAGTTATTACTATTTTGATGATGTAAAGAATGAGATTGTTTGGCCAGTTGTTCCTGTGTAAGGCTAATAACATTCCTGGCATACAAATCTGCTGTGGCATTGCCCTCAATAAGGGGTCCAGGCAATCCAGTATGAGCTCTTAACTGACCTACAAAATAAGGAACTGTACGTTTTCTTAAATTTAGTTGTATTTGCATAAACAACTGCAAAATTTGAGAATTAGCAGTATCTACAAAAGGAGCGGTTTCAAGTAGTTGTAAGCCATGAGCTATATATTGGCTGCCAGTATACAAATTAAAAGCTTGACTTTTCAGTATTTCAAAAATAGCAGCTACAGCACACATAGTTCAATTATTTGTGCTGAAGCAGGGGGAAATTCAAGAAAATGAAAATGTGATCCAATCACATATGCTGCCTTCCTATTAGATGAGCCATCTGTAAATACAGTAAGTGTGTTCTCTATGGGCTGCAAGCATAAGTTTACAGGCAGTGCAAAAGCATGCATAGAGACAAATTGAAATGATGTCCCTTGGATTATGATTATCAATTTTGCCTAAAGAATTTGCACATGCAATAGGTCAAATATCAGTATTTTGCAATAACCAATTTAATTGCTGTTTGGAATAAGGAATATCTCTTCATGTTCTTTCCCAACATATTTCCGTGATTCTATCATACAATTCTGTATTAAATCAGCAACAGCCTCATAGTAAGGTGTTAAAACTTTCTTTGTAGCCGAAGAAAGATGAATCTACATTAATGATCACTTTGGCCAAAGGACTGCTGTGGGCGCATGAGTTGTAGCAATACTGCACCCAGTCAACAATTGATCAATCTATATAATGTATCTGTCATTGACTAATAGCTTCCTCTACTTTCTGCAAAGCTATTAGTCCCTCATCAGTTAATTGTCAAGGGGAATTAGGATTTGCACTCCCCTTGAGGGTATCAAACAGAGGTTTAAGTTCTCCTGTAGTAAGCTTAAGATGAGGTCTTAGACAATTATTATCTCCTAATAACTTTTGAAAATCATTTAGAGTAAGTAAATTATCTTTTCTTATTTGAATTATCTGTGCTACAATTTGTTTAGGATATAACTTACATTCCAAATATTGTAAAAGATATTATTGTCTCTGAGTTTTTTCTGTAGCAACAACTACTCCAAACTTTTAAAGCTTTTTGTATAAAATCAAAGCCCTGTAGTAAAATTCCATCAGAGAGATTAGCTAATAAAATACCATCTATATGTGAATAATATACACTGAAAGATTCCCAAGTCCTAACTTCTTGTATTGAAGCAGCGACAAAATTTTTTTTACATAATGTAAGACTATTAGCCATTCCTTGAGGCAAAACTTTCCAATGGTATCATTTCATGGGCTCTTTAAAATTACAAACTGACTTAAAGCAAACCCTTTACAATCATTAGGGTGCAAAGGAATAAAGAACAATCCACCAAATCCATAATAGTTCTATATAGAGTAGACAGGCTAGATTCCAATGCCTCTACAAGTTCCATAGTCTCATTAACCTTTCACAAACCCTGCAACAATCTCCATCTGCCAGATTTTTCCTCAATTTCAAATATGTGAAAATCAGAATCCTGAGACTGTGCTCGAACTGCAAACTGCAGCCAATGAAACACTGGCAGTTTAACCATAATTTTTAAGTTTCTCTTGTAACACCAGAGCACAACCACAATTTTGGGAAGAAAAGCCTAATTTTAACAGTGTAAACAATCCATTCTATAAAAGCCAATACCAAAAGTATTACTTTCACATTAAAGTTTTTAAGTGTCTTCCTACGTTTGAAATGCAGTTAGTGAGCCTGGGTCAATCTGAGATGGTGACCCAGAGCACACAAGAACTTTGGAAAGCAAAACTTAACCTCCAATGATCCAGTCTTTCCAAAAACCCAAGTGAATCAACTCCATGCTACAAAGTTTGGATGCCCATTCCTGCACATGAATGCAAGACGGTGCAGCCTCCAATACCTCAAAGAGACACTGCCCTAAATCCTATCTTTTATAAGTCTGGTTTCTAGGATAAGAATTACATAAAGTATTACCCAATTCAGGCATATCTTTCGAGACGAGTCTCCTTGGGTAGTCTCATGCCATGTGTTGTAGTTCTGAATTACTCCAACCCAGAGTTACCAGTTTTAAACCAACTTTCTGTTACCAATGTTACAAATTTTTAATCATAACCAATAACTTATAAGCCAATAGTCTATAACCAAGACCCTTAAAACATATTTATACTTTTAAAACCATTCAGAAACAAAAATGAAATGGCTACATACATTTACTTATTTAAACCAAACAAAATACTTAATTTGTCTAACTCTTACACAAATCAATATGGCAATTCTTAAGAAAACTGTGAGTCAATATATCCCATTTGAAGAATGAATAAAGAAAAGGGGCTACATTTACACAATGAAGTATCACTCAACTGGTAAAAATAAAAATGACATCATTTTGAGTGAGGTAACACAGACCTAGAAAGATATCCATGGTGTTTACTCACTGTGGAGTGAATATTAGCTGTTAAGTAAATGATAATCATGCTACAACACAAGGACCACAAAAGGCTATGTAACAAAGTAGGTTCTTAGCTGGATACCCAGATTGCCCTGCAAAGGGGAAATCAAATGAACTCTGGCAGGTGATAGTGGGAACAGATGGAATCAGATGTGGGGGAAAAGTGGAAGGAGAGAGTATTAAAAGAGACAAATAGAATTGGTGGTTATTAGGGGGAGGCAACATGGAAAGCTAGTGCAGTAGAAAGTCACAGGACTATAGGAGGGTGACACTCCCAAAGACTCCTACTAATTGAAGATACAGAGCATGACTGGGCATCCTTGGCAACCAGCTACTTTCAGGGGTAGGAATGGGACTAAAACCCAGCCACAAAAATCTTCAAACCACAATCCATCTTGTCTACAAAATGTGTGGAGGCATTGAAGGTGCAAAACTTGTGGGTTTGGCCAAGGAAAACTGATATTATTTAATCCAACACCATAAAAGGGATCCCACGTCTGATAGACACTGCCTGTATGACCAGGAAACTGAGGCTGGATAGCCCAGAGTCCTTAGATAGGGGGAAAACATTTTTAATGTCATCATGATATTCTGCAAATACACATAGATTGGTACCTAGCTTATTTGTCATCAGAACTACCTTAGAAACTTATGAGAGATGATGATGATGATGAGAGACCCACAACCAAATATTAGGCAGTCTGCCCAAATTGGAGATCTCTATCAGTCCCTGACCTTGGAACTCAGGCAATGCTATGAAAGAGTGGGAGGAAAAATTGGTGCTGTCAGATGAGTTGAGAACATCAGGAGAACAAGGTCCACTGACAGAACTGAGCTGGGATCACAGAACGTCAGAGACTGAAGCAACCATCAGGGAACTTGCACTGATATATCCTAAGTCCTTCACAAATATGACAGTGTTATTAGCTCAGTGTTTTTGTGGGACTCCTAACAATGGGAGGGGGAGTGTCTCTGAAGGTTTTGCCTGCTCTTGTGACCATGGACTACCTGGTATGAGGGCATGTGCTTTGTCTTATTGTAAATATTTATGCTGTGTTTGTTTGATATCCATTGGAGGCCTGCACTTTCTTGAAAGGAAACAGAGCAGGTGGATTGGGCTGGTGGGGGGAGAAGGTAAACAGTTGGAAATAGTATACAGAGGGGAAACTGAGGTTAGGTTGAGAGAAGAATAAAAATTAAAATAAAAAAACTGGGACAAAAGCCTGTAGTTTGTGAAATCAAAGGCAAAAGACTGAAACCAGTATACTGAGATCTGAATCTCCCCACAGAAAAATCAGTTTCAGGTAGGAGTGGGCCATATATTCATTCTATCATTTGCCCATGCTACACAACTGGGATATTTATTATTAGGAGTCACAATGAGTCTCTACTAAGTCAACTTCTCAATAAATTGCTCAGTGATACCATAAAAAATGTCCATGTATTTTCATATTTACTGTCAAAAGCCTGGTACTGGAAGCCTGAGCACCCCTGAAATGTAATCTATGTGGAACATGAGCTCTTTCTTTATCACTAATGTATAAGGACATAAGTCCATCCAATGCAGGAACTGAGCATTCATGTATTTCACTGAACACAATTCACAGAGTAATCTTTCAAATTTCATATCACAAGTCCATGAAAAATATATGCCCTCACAGTAATAACGTATAAAATAGGAAAAGGCTGTGCTGTGTTGGATTCATGATTTGAAGACAAAATTGATAACCAAGAAACAAATGGAAAGAACTCAGAAAAAATAAACAGTTCAGCTGGATAGATAAGGCTTAGTGGTTAAGCAGAGCAGAGACTACTCTTAACAGAGATCCTGAGTTCAAGGAAATGATGGCTCACGACCATCTGTAATGGGATCTGATGTCCTCTTCTGGTGTGTCTGAAGAAAGTGACAGTGTACTCCCATACATATAATGAATAAATAAATACATCTTTTAAAAAAGTAAATAAACACTTCAGATGATATTGTTGAAGGGGGAAAACTAAGGGCTTGCATGATTTCAATATAACAATAAGTATCAATGAAATATGGACATGTCACTGACTTTTTGCTCATTTACAGCTTACACAGCCATTTTCCCTGTTGATCTACTCTGGATTTCTGTCTCAGGAGCAAAGACTGGAACTGCTGTTGACATTTCACATCAAGGTGTAAAAAGCATAAGCCTACAGATAAAACAATTGTATTATGAACTGTGTCATAGCACAGGAAAAGACTCAAACACCCAAATGATACCAAGTCTTGTCAACGGGAGAATAAAGCATAAGAGTGGATGAGGAAAATAGCTGTCAACCATACCATTGCACCCAGAAACATCGGCTCTTATATTTCATATAAAAGGCAGAAGAACTTAAACACACAGTTGATATCTCCAAAAGAAGACGTAGTTGCTGTCCCAGAATGCTGTTGGGAAATGTATAATACAACTTGCTAGTTCTTTGCTGTTTGATGAACTAGGTTCTGCCCATATCTTCTATAATTTATGCTTTACTTATTTTAAACAGTTTCCCCCTAAACCTGAGCATTGCTTCTAGGCCATATAACCCATCCTTATGAGTGATATTACTGGTACATTACAATAGCTTAAGTGGTTTCTATGTTATTTTAGGGCCAGACCAATCCTGACATCTATTAGCAATAATTTTACCCAGTTAATCTCTCTAGACTAGGAGATAACATAGACCTCTTCAGATATCATACTTAAATAATGTATTTCTTGGAACCTCCCAGGATGAAAAGAAAAAAGAAGACAAAGAGATAATTCTCAGTTATACGGTAGACGTGAGGCTAACCTAGAATAGATGAGAATTCATCTAAAAAATGACAGTATATCAAAGGCACCACCACTGTGTCCCTAGCAATCACAACCCCTAATGGTCACCTAGAGGTTTTATCTAAAACCTCAGGAGCTCTGAGTAGAATATGAGGACAGAGCTGGGTTGAGACACTGCCTGATACTTGTATCTTAATAAGGATAGTATTGGTTTGCTAAGTTTGGTAGCTGCCAGACTCCTATTTGCTCTCCTGCTGTTGCTCTGCAATATGGGACAGTGNTACTAAGTGTCTTATGACTTAATGTATGAGTCATGGCTCATAATTNTCATGGTCACCCTGGCCTTCAGCAATGGCTATCTAGTCAGGCTCAGCATGAGTTTGGCCCCAAATGATGTAGAAATGAGGAAATTTGGTGCCAGTACTCAGGATTCAAATGAGAATTCCAGGCACTTCCCTAATAGAGGGAGAGAGAGTAAAGGAAAGTTCTTAACTTTGAACCTGCAAGGAGACACTGGAAGCATCAAGCAAACATGGTATTTGAGTGTGTGTGTGTGTGTGTGTGTGTGTGTGTGTGTGTGTGTGTGTGTGTGTGGGCACGCGCGCGCGCACGTGTTTGTCTGTGTGTACGTGAGGGGCACTGGGGTAAAAGAATTTCTGGTGTGTATGTGCTGAATTTTTGGAAGGAACTGAGCAGGGTAGAGGATGTCCAAAGACACATTCTCCTAAGAAGTGGGCTAAGGTTGGTATTTATAAAGATATGGGGGAACAGGGTGGGTCATGGCTTTCCTGGTGTCACTTTCTCCGCCTTCTTTTAAGAAATTAAAACAAACAAACAGACAAACAAACACTAAAGTTGAGATTCTGGGAGTGAGTCATCATGGCCTTCTTTCCATTTCTAGGCCTGAATCCAGGAGGTGCATCTCCTTCCTATTTATTAGTGGCAGTTTGACCATGAGATTGCACTGCCTGCCTGCTTCTTGCTCCTTACTTTCTATGCCTTAATGAGCAGAGTTCCAGAAGTTTGCTCTCCTAAACAACTTCTGCTTTCTGAGGCCTATACTGAGCCCAGATGTCCAGATCCCAAGGAGCAAGTCTCTGCAGTTGGTACTCTGGATTGAGGGGTCAGTATAGCTGTGACTAATCCTTGCTCAAGCCAAGCACAAGAAGCTCCAAGGCTGAAAGAGTACCTGTCTGCCATAACAAGGATGGAGAGTTGGTGGCAGGACTGACTGACTTGTATCATGTGATCTGATGATATTCACGTTCCTTCCAGTATTCTATGCTTATTCCCTGTGCCCACATTTCTTGATATTTTACTGGATTTTTATACTGAGAGGAACCAGGTGCCTTCTCTTTAATAATCTTAATAACCTTTTTTTTTTCATTCAAAGCTCCTTCTGTCCACCCAAAGCTTAGATATCCAATCATATCCTTGGATCGGTTAAAAGGCTGGCAGCCTGGGACTAGGGGTTGAGTAGAACCCACATTTCGGCCTGGATACAAGGGGAACAAGTGTCCTTTATTCTCAGAAGGGCTGCAGGATCCACTGCTAAGGCTGCAGAACACCAATATGGTAGAGGCAAGACAACCAGACTATGGTCCAGATGTAGAAGGACATTTATTCTTTCTTTTCTGCTCACTTATATTTTTTATTAATCATTCAATTCATTTATATCTCAAATGATATCACCCTTCCTACTTACCCCTCCACAAACTATCCTTCCCACACCCACCCTCTCCCCCTTCCCCTTTGTCTCTTTAAGGGTTCTCTACCCGCACCTCCTCGAATCCAGTCCCACTGCTCCAGCCTCCCACTACACTGGGGCATCAAACCTCCACAGGACTAAGGGGCAATTCTCCCATTAATATCAGACAAGGCCATCTTCTGCTACATATTTGTCTGAAGCCATAGATCCCTTTCTGTACACTCCTCCGTTGGTGCTGTAGTCCCTGGGAGTACTTACTGGGTGGTCTGGCCAGCTGACATTGTTCTTCCTATGGAGTTGCAATCCCCCTCTGTTCCTCCAGTTCTTCTGCCAGATCACCACCCAGGGTCCACAAGCTCAGTCTGAGGGTTGACTTTGAGCATCTACAACCTCCCAAGGAAAAGCCACACTAGTTTCTTTGCAGTAGCAACAGTGTTGGGGCTTTGAGTCTGCAGACAGGATCTATCCCCAGTTGTGGCGGTTCCCAGATGGACCTTCTTTCAGATTCTATTCTTTTTTTTTGTCCCTGTCTTTCCATTAGACAGGAACATTTCTGCATTGAAAATGTTGAAATGGGTCGGTGGCTCTATCCCTTGACTCGGGACCATGCCTATCTACTGGAGGTGGTCTCTACATGTTCTATGTCCCCTTCACTGTGTGCATTTTAGCAACCCACAGATTGGAAAAAGAACTTTACCAACCCTACATCCAATATAGATGAGATATCCAAAACATACAAAGAAATCAAGAAGTTAGACTTCAGAGAACCAAATAACCCTATTAAAAACGGCGTACAGGGCTAAACAATGAATTCTCAACTGAGGAATCTCAAATGGTTCAGAAGCAGTTAAAGAGATGTTCAGTATCCTTAGTCATCAGGGAAATGCAAATCAAAACAACCCTCAGATTCCACCTCCCACCAATCAGAATGGCTAAGATTAAAAACAGGTGACAGCAGATGCTGGTGGGGATGTGGATAAAGAGGATCACTCTTCCATTGCTGGTGAACTGTATGCTGGCAAAACCATTTTGGAAACCAATCTGGCAGTTCGTGAGAAAAGTGGAAATAGTTCTACCTGAAGACCCAGCTATATCACTCTTGGGCATACACCCAAAACATGCTCCAATATATAACAAGGACACATGCTCCACTATGTTTATATCAGTCATTTGTAATAGTCAGAAGCTAGAAACAACCCATATGTCACTCAGCAGAAGAATGGGTACAGAAAATGTGGTATATTTACACAATGGATTACTACTCAGCTATAAAAAACAATGATTTCATGAAATTTGCAGGCAAGTGGATGGAACTAGAAAATATCATCCTGAGTAAGGTAGCCCAGATGCCAAAGAACACACAAGGTAGGTAGTCACTGATAAGTAGATATTAGCCCGAAAGCTCACAATGCCCACAATACAACTCACAGACCATGTGGAGTTTAAGAGAAAGGAAGGATGCTTCAGTCCTGCATTGATCCAGGAACAGGATGATCAAGGGAAATGGAGGGAGGGAGGACTTGGGAGGGAGAGAGCAGGGGGAGGAAATAAGTGGGGGA